>NC_053022.1:280875093-281017846 GCF_003073215.2 Triticum urartu
CTCGTAGCTCTAGTTCTTCTTCCACGGATATTTGGTTTGGGATTGGGATTTCTTACCGAGTATTCGATCTTGATCCGTACCTTGTTGATTTATTTCTCTACCTAAATTCTACGTGGCTTCTCAATTTATGGATATGTGACCATTTCAAGAGGAATGCATTCGTTCATTTTGTTCGGATGTGAAGACTATATGTTGCAATTTTCATTCCGTTGGATTCAGCTTCAATATTTGTCTATCAATGTGCTAATGGATGTTAACCTCTTCAGGATGGCTCCTCCAACGCGCACTACTCCGAATCCTGATCCGCCACCACCTCCACCTCCTCCGGAGGCATGGCAAGCTGTGATGGCCGCAACCAATGCAAACACACAGTTGATCATGCAAATTCTCCAAGAGCGCAATCAAGGCAACCAAGGGAACCAAGGCAACAATCAGAATCACTTTGCTACACTCAACCAGTTCCTTGCTAACGGGCCAAAGACTTTCAGCAATTGTGTTGAGGCAACCGATGCTGATGATTGGCTTGTGGATCTGTGCAAGCATTTCGAGTGCAGTAACGTCAGGCCTGAGGACTTTGTCAAGTTCGCTTCCTTCCAACTCAAAGATCAAGCTGCAGAATGGTTCTAGCAGTACAAGGATTCCAGAGGTGGACGTGTTATCACTTGGGATGAATTCCGTCAAGAATTCAGAGCTCACCATATCCCTCAGAGCGTGGTTGAAAGCAAGCGTGAGGAATTCCGCAACCTGAAGCAAGGCTCTTTGTCTGTCTATGACTACAACAAGTTGTTCCAGAAGCTCGCCCGCTTTGCTAAGTAGGACATCCCTGATGAGAAGAGCATGATATACCAGTTCAGGGGTGGTCTCAGAGAAGAAATTCAGCTAGCTCTTGTTCTCTTCGAGACCTTGAGGTACGATGAGTTCTACAACATGGCGTTGACGCAAGAGGCCGCTCAACTGAGGTGTGATGCTTCCAAGAAGCGAGTCAGAGATGCTACTCCTTCTTCCTCTACTCAAGTGGCCAAGCAGCAGAAGTATTGGCTTCCTCCTCAACCGTTCCGTCAGCCGTATCAGCAGAAGAGCAAAGGTGGCAGTGGATCTTCCCACCCACCCAACCCTGGTTTTCATAACAAGACTTCGTCCCAACCTCCAAGATCGAGTGCTCCGTATCACCGTCCGCTTTCAGAGGTCACGTGCAACAAGTGCCAACAGAAGGGTCACTATGCCAACAAGTGTCTCAATCAGAGGCGTCTTCCTCCTCCTCCTGTGAGATCGATAAGTACAGTTGTGGTCAAGCATAACCCCAAGCATGCCAAGGTCAACTTGATGAACGCAGCTCAGGCAGAGGATTCGTCAGATGTCATCATGGGTAACCTTCCTGTTAACGATATCCCTGCAAAAGTTCTTTTTGACACTGGTGCATCGCATTGTTTCATTTCCAAACCTTTTGCATCGAAGTATGAGTGCGACTATCAGTATCTGCAAAATTCTTTGCAAATCGTGTCACTGGGCAAGCAAATGACAGCTAATTTCTGCGTCCCGGATATTACTATCACGTTGGGCGACTACAAATTTCTAGCTTCTCCTATTGTTTTAGGTGATTCGGATATTGATCTTATTCTCGGAATGGATTGGCTTTCTAAGCACAAGGCACATCTTGACTGTGCAGCCAGACAGATTCAATTGACTCATTCGTCTGAGGATGTAATCGTCTTTGCCGCTCGTGATGATACCATCCGTCTGTTTTCTCTCAATGAGAAGGGTGAACTCAATGCCATCTCGCAAATTCCAGTCGTTTGCGAATATCAAGACGTCTTTCCAGAAGAGCTTCCAGGAATGCCTCCGCACCGGCCAGTTGAATTCGTTATTGATCTTGAGCCTAGCACGGAACCATTGTGCAAGCGTCCTTACAAGCTCGGACCTGAAGAGTTGAAGGAGCTGAAGAAGCAACTCGATATTCAAGAAAGAATGGGTCTCATCCGGCCTAGTTCTTCTCCATGGGGTTGTGGTGTTCTTTCTATGAAGAAGAAGGATGGAACGGACCGGCTTTGTGTTGATTACCGTCCATTAAACAAGAAGACCATCAAGAACAAATACCCACTTCCCAACATCAACGAGCTATTCGAACAACTCAAAGGTGCCCAAGTATTCTCCAAGCTTGATCTCCGTATGGGTTATCATCAGATTCGAATCCGTGAGAAAGATATTCCCAAGACGGCTTTCAGGACAAGCTATGGTTCATACGAATACACTGTCATGTCTTTTGGCCTCGTCAACGCTCCTCTGACGTTCTCTCGCATGATGAACTTCATCTTCAACGCCTACACCAATGACTTCGTTTTGGTCTATCTCGACGACATTCTGGTTTTCTCGAAGAACAAGGAAGATCATGCCAAGCACTTGCGTTTGGTACTCGATAAGTTGAGGGAACACAAGTTCTACGCCAAGTTCTCCAAGTGCGAATTTTGGCTCGATGAGGTTCTTTATCTTGGTCATATCATCTCTGCTAAGGGCATTGCGGTGAATCCTGAGAAGGTGTCTGCAATTGTGAAATGGGAACCTCCTCAGAACGTGAAGCAACTCCGTAGCTTCCTCGGTCTCGCAAGCTACTGTCGAAGATTCATTGAAAACTTTTCTAAGATCGCGAAGCCTCTCTCAAATCTTCTCCAGAAGCACGTCAAGTACGTTTGGTCTCCAGAGTGTGACATTGCTTTCAACACTTTGAAAGAGAAATTGATCACTGCTCCAGTTCTGACTCCACCTGATGAATCCAAGCCGTACGAGGTCTTTTGTGATGCCTCTCTCCAAGGTCTTGGCGCAGTGTTGATGCAAGAGAAGAAAGTTGTTGCCTATACCTCTCGCCAGTTGAAGCCCAATGAAAAGAACTACCCCACTCATGATCTCGAGTTGGCGGCAGTTGTGCATGCTCTTTTGACTTGGAGACATCTCTTGTTGGGAAGAAAAGTGGACATTTTCACTGATCACAAGAGTCTCAAGTACATCTTCACTCAGCCTAATCTCAACCTCAGGCAAACTCAATGGGTCGAAATGATTCAAGAGTATAATCTGAGTATCGAGTATACTCCAGGCAAGGCCAATGTGATTGCTGACGCATTGAGCAGGAAGGCTTATTGTAACAGTCTCATTCTCAAGCCTTATCAACCTGAGCTTTGTGAAGCTTTCCGCAAACTTAATCTGCAAGTTGTTCCTCAAGGTTTCCTCGCCAACCTTCAAGTCTCTCCTACCTTGGAAGACCATATTCGCCAAGCCCAGCTTCTTGATACTATGGTGAAAAAGGTGAAGATTGGGATTGCCAAGAGTCAACCCAAGTACAAGTGCTACCGCCTTGATGACAAGGATACTCTCTTCGTCGAGGATCGTATTGTTGTACCCAAAGGTGACCTCCGTAAAGTGATCATGAATGAGGCTCACAATTCTCTCCTCTCCATCCACCCTGGGAGTACGAAGATGTATCAGGACCTCAAGCAGGCTTATTGGTGGACTCGAATGAAGCGCGAGATTGCTCAATTCGTGAATGAATGTGATGTCTGCAGAAGAGTGAAGGCAGAACATCAAAGGCCAGCTGGTCTCCTCCAACCTCTTGCCATTCCAGAATGGAAGTTTGACCACATTGAGATGGACTTCGTGACTGGGTTTCCAAAGTCCAAGCGTGGCAATGATGCTATATTCGTTGTCATCGACAAACTCACTAAAGTGGCTCACTTTCTGCCTATCAAAGAGTCGATCACTGCAGCTCAATTGGCGGAGCTCTATACCTCTCGAATTGTATCTTTACACGGTATTCCACAAGTGATCTCTTCAGACCGTGGCAGAATCTTTACCTCCAAGTTTTGGGATTCTTTTCAGAAGGCCATGGGCACCAACATCCGCTTCAGCACAGCTTTCCATCCTCAAACTAGCGGTCAAGTCGAGCGTGTCAACCAGATTCTTGAAGATATGCTCAGGGCTTGTGTGATCTCCTTCGGCATGAAGTGGGAGGATTGTCTTCCTTATGCTGAATTCTCCTACAACAACAGTTTTCAAGCAAGTTCGGGCAAGGCCCCATTTGAAATTCTGTATGGCAGGAAGTGCCGTACCCCTCTCAACTGGTCTAAAACCGGTGAACGTCAGCTTTTGGGAAATGACTTAATCACAGAGGCAGAGGAAATGTGCAAAGTCATTCGAGATAACCTCAAAGCAGCCCAATCCCGCCAGAAGAGCTACTATGATAGTAAGCACCGTGATTTGGCTTTCGAGATCGGAGATCATGTGTACCTCCGCTTCTCTCCTATGAAAGGTACTCGTCGCTTCGGTATCAAAGGGAAGCTTGCCCCTAGATACGTGGGACCTTTCAAGATTGTCAGCAAGAGAGGCGATCTCGCCTATCAACTCGAGCTTCCTTCAAACTTTGCAAATGTTAATGATGTGTTCCATGTCTCTTAGCTTCGAAAGTGCTTCAAGACCCCTGACCGCACCGTCAACTTCGAGGACATTGAGCTCCAAGAAGATCTCTCCTATCGTGAGCACCCCATTGCTATTCTTGAAGAGACCGAACGCAAGACTCGCAACAAGTCAATCAAATTCCTCAAAGTCAAGTGGTCACACCATTCCGACCATGAAGCTATCTGGGAACGCGAGGATCACCTCCGTTCTGAATACCTGGCATTCTTTCTGTCCTAGATCTCGGGACGAGATCCTTTCGTAGTGGTGGAGTGTTGTAACACCCCGGATATGACTTTCCCAATATGTATTCCAACTCTTGCCGTTTCCGGCATTAAGTTATTTTATTTTCTCGGGTTCAGGTCTTTGTCTCCGTGTGTTGTTATCGTTGTCATGCATCTCATATCATGGCTTCATGTGCATTGCATTTGCATATGTGTTCATCTCATGCATCCGGGCATTTTCCCCATTGTCCGTTTTGCATTCCGGCGCTCCGTTCTCCTCCGGTGGTCTTTTCTACCTTTCTTTCGTGTGTAGGGATTAAACATTTCCGGATTGGACCGAGACTTGCCAAGCGGCCTTGGTTTACTACCGGTAGACCGCCTGTCAAGTTTTGTATCATTTGGACTTCGTTTGATACTCCAACGGTTAACCGAGGGACCGAAAAGGCCTCGTGTGTGTTACAGCCCAACACCCCTCCATTTTGGCCCAAAACCCACCAAAACCTTCTCCATCATCTAGAGCGTTCGATCACGATCGCGTGGCCGAAAATCGCACCTCATTTGGACTCTCCTAGCTTCCTCCACCTTTATTTAAAGACCCCCCAATCCAAATCTCGGATCCCCTCCCCGAAACCCTAAAAAATCCCCAGATCCGCCGCCGCCGGACAAAATCCGCCGAGCCGGACATGTCCGGCTAGCCGCCCGCCGCCACGTGGCATCCTCTCGTTGGTCGCGCCGCCATCGCCCGACATCACCTGTCCCCGCCGCCGCGCGGCCTGGGAGCCTGGAGCCGGCCCTCCAGGCCCGCGACCTCGACCGGCCGCCGCCTCAGGCGCGCGCCCGCGCCGCCCTCCGCCTCGCTCCGCCTCAAGCTCGCCGCGGCCGCCGCTCGTCTCCGGCGAAGCTCGCCGCCGCCCGCCGAGCTCGCGCCGCTCCGGCCATCGCCTCCAAGCTCGCCGCGGTCGCCGCCCCGTCGTCAATCTTCTCCGGCCGAAGTCCTCAAGTCCGGCGACGTCCCGAGCTCCTTCCTCGACGGATCCGGCCGCCCCTGTCTCACTCCGGCAAACAGGGACCTCTCTAGCGAACCTCGTAAAACGTGCATGATCTGGATCTAGATCTGGAATATTTGCCTCGGTTGACTTTTTGCCCCGAAACCCTAATTATCTTGCCATGTTCATCGCATCGTAACTTTGCATCCGTAGCTCCGTTGTTGGCATATAGCATATCAAAATGTTCATCTCAGAGAGCACATCATTTCATTCCATTGCATCATTTTCATTTGAGTTCATCTTGATGCCCGAAATGCTGTTAGAAGAGGGCTACTTGAGTTATTTGTCAGATCTGCTACTCCATTTAGATATTTGTCATTTTTGCCATGATTATTGTGTGCATGATATGCCCATGAGCTCTACATATGTTTTGTTAAGGGTTTTTCCATCTTTCCAGAGATGCAACCCATGTATTTTTGTGATGTGTGTGGTGACTAGCACAAGCTTGCAAAGTGAGGCACTTGGTAATGCTGATTTCAGGGACTTAGCATTTCCACTAAGTCCTTGACCTGTTTATCTCATATGGCCATATGTTCATGTTGTTTTCTAGTGATCCGTGCCTCGTTTGAGGATGATCAGTAAGGATGTTTTGTTAATATTGTAGTGCTCTATCCATCCATGTCTTTGTTCGCAATTATGGAGCACCCTAGCTTGAGTCAATCAAGCTCTACTTTTGCTACTTCGTGAATCTGGGCAGATTGTCTACTTGTTAGCGATTTTGCCGAGGATGTTGTAGTTGATCCGTGCATGCTATGCTATTGTTCTTGCCATGTCTAGCTTGCATTTTGTGTATTCTTGATGGGTGTATGCTTAGTTGATCATGACTTGCTCCGTAGTGAGTGCATCGAGCTCGTGAACATGCCTACTTGATATCTGTTTTCAGCATGCTCCAGTTTTCACTAAGTCTGAGAACTGATTATGTTTTTGCCATGTTCACATGCTTGCAATTGTATTTTCTGATCCCTTTTGGCTCAAGGTCCCTAAGGGACTTTTGTTAAGCTCTTTGAGTAGCTCCATGACATGCTTTACTTTGCCATGTTCAGGGCCTGTAGCATGTAGTTTTGTTGCTCCGAAAAGTGCTATCTGATCTGAAATTCCAGACAAGTGTTAATTTCACTAAGTCTGAAATATGTTTACCATATGCATTTTTGCCATGCTTGTTTGAACCTGTTAATGGATGATTTGGCCATAGCTCAGTGCTAGACTATTGTTAAGCATCATGAATGCATCCCTGCCATGTATTTTTATGCCATGTTTGGGTGTTGTAGCATGTTCATCTTGTTGCATTCAGATGGCTAATTGCTGTAAATCGCAGACCGGTGTCATATTTGAATCGCTTGCCATTTCCAAACCGTAACTTCGATTCCGGCGTTCTTTATATCGTTTTCAAGCGATTTCATCTCATATTTCCAGTGGCACACTTGGATTTCCATGTTGAGGCCAGGTTCATGCATCCCTTGTCAAATCTTGCATATGCATCCCGCATCGCATCCCGCATAGCATACCATCCTTGCATAATATTGTTTGATCCTTGCACGTGGTTGATTGTGTCCTTGTTGCTTGTTTGTCTTGTTTGGGTAGAGCCGGGAGACGAGTTCGATAACGAGGAGCCCGTTGAGTTTGCTTTCGAGGATCCAGTCAACTCTGACAACTTTGCAGGCAAGATGATCATACCCTCGAAATCACTAAGTCTGAGAACTGATTATGTTTTTGCCATGTTCACATGCTTGCAATTGTATTTTCTAATCCCTTTTGGCTCAAGGTCCCTAAGGGACTTTTGTTAAGCTCTTTGAGTAGCTCCATGACATGCTTTACTTTTCCATGTTCAGGGCCTGTAGCATGTAGTTTTGTTGCTCCGAAAAGTGCTATCTGATCTGAAATTCCAGACAAGTGTTAATTTCACTAAGTCTGAAATATGTTTACCATATGCATTTTTGCCATGCTTGTTTGAACCTGTTAATGGATGATTTGGCCATAGCTCAGTGCTAGACTATTGTTAAGCATCATGAATGCATCCCTGCCATGTATTTTTATGCCATGTTTGGGTGTTGTAGCATGTTCATCTTGTTGCATTCAGATGGCTAATTGCTGTAAATCGCAGACCGGTGTCATATTTGAATCGCTTGCCATTTCCAAACCGTAACTTCGATTCCGGCGTTCTTTATATCGTTTTCAAGCGATTTCATCTCATATTTCCAGTGGCACACTTGGATTTCCATGTTGAGGCCAGGTTCATGCATCCCTTGTCAAATCTTGCATATGCATCCCGCATCGCATCCCGCATAGCATACCATCCTTGCATAATATTGTTTGATCCTTGCACGTGGTTGATTGTGTCCTTGTTGCTTGTTTGTCTTGTTTGGGTAGAGCCGGGAGACGAGTTCGCTAACGAGGAGCCCGTTGAGTTTGCTTTCGAGGATCCAGTCAACTCTGACAACTTTGCAGGCAAGATGATCATACCCTCGAAATCACTAAGTCTGAGAACTGATTATGTTTTTGCCATGTTCACATGCTTGCAATTGTATTTTCTGATCCCTTTTGGCTCAAGGTCCCTAAGGGACTTTTGTTAAGCTCTTTGAGTAGCTCCATGACATGCTTTACTTTGCCATGTTCAGGGCCTGTAGCATGTAGTTTTGTTGCTCCGAAAAGTGCTATCTGATCTGAAATTCCAAACAAGTGTTAATTTCACTAAGTCTGAAATATGTTTACCATATGCATTTTTGCCATGCTTGTTTGAACCTGTTAATGGATGATTTGGGCGTAGCTCAGTGCTAGACTATTGTTAAGTATCATGAATGCATCACTTCCATGTATTTTTATGCCATGTTTGGGTGCTGTAGCATGTTCATCTTGTTGTATTTAGATGGCTACTTGCTGTAAATCGCAGATCGGTGTCATATTTGAATCGCTTGCCATTTCCAAACCGTAACTCCGATTCCGGCATTCTTTATATCGTTTTCAAGCGATTTCATCTCATCTTTCCAGTGGCACACTTGGGTTTCCAAGTTGAGGTCAGGTTCATGCATCCCTTGTCAAATCTTGCATATGCATCCCGCATCGCATACCATCCTTGCATCATATTGTTTGATCCTTGCACGTGGTTGATTGTGTCATTGTTGCTTGTTTGTCTTGTTTGGGTAGATCCGGGAGACGAGTTCGCTAACGAGGAGCCCGTTGAGTTTGCTTTCGAGGATCCAGTCAACTCTGACAACTTTGCAGGCAAGATGATCATACCCTCGAAATCACTACTATCTTTGCTATGCTAGATTGCTCGCTCTTTTGCTATGCCAATGCTACGATGCCTACCACTTGCTTTCAAGCCTCCCAATATGCCATATCAAACCTATAACCCACCATGTCCTAGAAAACCGTTGATTGGCGATGTTACCGCTTTGCTCAACCCCTTTTATAGCGTTGTTAGTTGCAGGCGAAGATTGGAGGCCGTTCCTTGTTGGAACATTACTTGTTGGGATATCATTATATTGCCATGTTATCTTAATGCATCTATACACTTGGTAAAGGGTGGAAGGCTCGGCCTCTCGCCTAGTGTTTTGTTCCACTCTTGCCGCCCTAGTTTCCGTCATATCGGTGTTATGTTCCCGGATTTTGCGTTCCTTACGCGGTTGGGTTATAATGGGAACCCCTTGATAGTTCACCTTGATTAAAGCTTTTCCAGCAATGCCCAACCTTGGTTTTACCATTTGCCACCTAGCCTCTTTTTCCCTTGGGTTTCCGGAGCCCGAGGGTCATCTTATTTTAGCCCCCCTGGGCCAGTGCTCCTCTGAGTGTTGGTCCAAACTAGAGTCCTGTGCAGTGCCCCCTCGGGGAAACTCGAGGTTTGGTTTTAGTTGTATGGAGAGCTCATCTGAGTGTGCCCTGAGAACGAGATATGTGCAGCTCCTATCGGGATTTGTCGGCACATTCGGGCGGTGTTGCTGGTCTTGTTTTAACCTGTCGAAGTGTCTTGAAGAACCGAGATACCGAGTCTGATCGGAACGTCTTGGGAGGAGGTCTATTCCTTCGTTGACCGTGAGAGCTTGTCATGGGCTAAGTTGGTACTCCCCTGCAGGGATTTGAACTTTCGAAAGCCGTGCCCGCGGTTATGGGCAGATGGGAATTTGTTAATGTCCGGTTATAGATAACTTGAACCTTAACTTAATTAAAATGAATCAACAGTGTGAGTTACCGTGATGGCCTCTTCTCGGCGGAGTCCGGGAAGTGGACACGGTGTTGGAGTAATGCTTGCCGCAGGTTTGCCCTCTTTAGTTATGCGTTCGTGCTTTGCCTTTCTCTTCTCGCTCTCTTTTGCGAACAGGATAGCCACCATATATGCTAGTCGCTTGCCGCAGCTCCACATATATTTACCTTGCCTTACCTATAAGCTTAAATAGTCTTGATCGCGAGGGTGCGAGATTGCTGAGTCCCTGTGGCTCACAGATTACTATTACACCAGATGCAGGGCC
The DNA here is from genome assembly GCF_003073215.2 of Triticum urartu. Lineage (NCBI taxonomy): Eukaryota > Viridiplantae > Streptophyta > Magnoliopsida > Poales > Poaceae > Triticum > Triticum urartu. Next base: position 280,885,264 of record NC_053022.1, read on the forward strand.
TGATGATTCCGCTCCAGGTGACGCGCTCGACCTCAAGTGGGAGTTCGACGAGGACTCTCAACGATACTATGTTTCCTTTCCTGATGATCAGTAGTGGTGCCCAGTTGGGGGTGATCGGGACCGTGTCGCATGTTGGGTTATCTTTTATTTTGGCGCCGTAGTCGGGCCATGAGTGTTTGAATGATGTAATGTTATTTATGTACTTGATTGACATGGCGAGTGTAAGCCAACTATGTTATCTCCCCTTTTATTATCTATATTACATGGGATGTTGTGAAGATTGCCTAACTTGCGACATATGCCTTCAATGCGATTATGCCTCTAAGTCGTGCCTCGACACGTGGGAGATATAGTCGCATCGAGGGTGTTACAGGCGAGGAACGTCAATGAGCTGAACGCGTGTAGAACTTGGAGGTGTTGTACGTTCGGTGCTTGATCGGTCAGAGCTAGAAGAAGTTCGACTACATCAACCGCGTTGTCAAACGCTTCTGCTTTCGGTCTACGAGGGTACGTAGACACACTCTCCCCCTTGTTGCTATGCATCTCCTAGATAGATCTTGCATGAGCGCGGAATTTTTTTTAAAATTGCATGCTATGTCTCAACAGTGGCATCCGAGCCAGGTCTATGCGTAGATGATATGCACGAGTAGAACACAAAGAGTTGTGGGCGGTGATAGTCATACTACTTACCACCAAAGTCTTATTTTGATTTGGTGGTATTGTGGGATGTAGCGGCCAGGACCAACCTTACATGTCCACACACATGAGACCGGTTCCATCGATAGACATGTAACTTGTTGTGCATAAAGGTGGCTGGCGGGTGTCTGTTTCTCCTACTTTAGTTGAATCGAATTTGACTATGGCCGGTCCTTGAAGAAGGTTAAAACAGCAAACTTGATGAAACACCGTTCTGGTTTTGATGCGTAGGTAAGAACAGTTCTTGCTAGAAGCCCATAGCAGCCACGTAAAACTTGCAACAACAAAGTAGAGGACGTCTAACTTATTTTTGCAGGGCATGTTGTGATGTGATATGGTCAAGACATGATGTGATATACGTTTTTGTATGAGATTGATAACCCACAAGTATAGGGGATCGCAACAGTTTTCGAGGGTAGAGTAGTCAACCCAAATTTATAGATTCGACACAAGGGGAGCCAAAGAATATTTGAAGGTATTAGCAGCTGAGTTGTCAATTCAACCACACCTGGAGATTAATTATTTGCAACAAAGTGGTCAGTAGCAAAGTAGTTGGATAGTTTTGATAGCAGTGACAGCAACAATAGTAACAATAACAGTCATAGCAGTAATTTTGTAGCAAGCGTAACAATGATGATAGAAGTAGTAACTTAGCAGAAACAATATAAGATAAATTCGTAGGCATTGGATCAGTGACTTGTTGGATGATATTCATCATGTGACAGTTATAACCTAGGGCTATTTGGCACTAGCTCTAGTTCATCGATATAATGTAGGCATGTATTCCGTAAATAGTCATACATTCTTTATTAAAAGAACTTGCATGGCATCTTTTGTCCTACCCTCCCATGGCAGCGGGGTCCATATTGGAAACTAAGGGATATTAAGGCCTCCTTTTAATAGAGAACCGGAACAAAGCATTAACACCTAGTGAATACATGAACTCCTCAAACTCTTGGGGAACTCCTCCCTCGCCCACTGCACGCCCGGCAGAACATGCACCCTCGGCGCATTCAAACGCCTCCATTAAGAAACCTATTCCGGCCACACGTCAGTTCACGAGCGGGTCTATATTGGTACTGTAATAACAAGTGTTAGTGGTCACTTTACTTAAATTTAATTAGCTTTAATGGAAATTTATTCTTAAAACAAGCAATGCATTGGCTCGTTCTATCAGTGCCACGGGATCAACATGCACAACAATTAGAATTATTATTCTCAAGATGCACACGATCAACACATTTGTCGCACTTTCACACAGATAATACTACCAAGTTTGAATTGTTTGTTATGGTTGTTGTCCTATGGATCATCATGCCATGTTTCCCAGCTTGCAAGATTCAGAACCAACAAATAAGATTCAAATAATAAGTACAACAAAGATGCCTACACATCTCATTGATCTCCAGCTTGCAAGATTCAGAACCAACAAATAAGATTCAAATAATAAGTACAACAAAGATGCCTACACATCTCATTGATCTCCAGCTTGCAAGATTCAGAACCAACAAATAAGATTCAAATAATAAGTACAACAAAGATGCCTACACATCTCATTGATCTCCAGCTTGCAAGATTCAGAACCAACAAATAAGATTCAAATAATAAGTACAACAAAGATGCCTACACATCTCATTGATCTCCAGCTTGCAAGATTCAGAACCAACAAATAAGATTCAAATAATAAGTACAACAAAGATGCCTACACATCTCATTGATTCCCAGCTTGCAAGATTCAAAACCAACCCATTAGAGCCTTTTTATAAAGTGAATATCGGGATTAAATCCATCTTGGCTAGCCATATCATACAACCCAAGAACTTGGCTAATGCTCTTGACCATCACAGCATCTGTAGTTGAGTATTCCTGTTTGCACATCACAGATAAGAAAGAGCGTGATTACTATAATAGTGGCACTCCTTGAACTCAACCTGCATCTCCACTCGATGATTCAATTCATGCAACTTTTTCTGCAGTTCCCCTAAAATGAAGCAAAGATTGCATCATTCAGCTAGCAAGAAGTACTTGCTCTCGTGAGCTGGCAGGTTCTTATTTAGTAGTTGCACTAAAATTGAGCAACATTAAGGTTGGTTGTCCTGCTCATGTAAGGTGCAACTATAATTTGCTTATCCTTTTGTGCAGTTCCACAAAAATAAAGTGACATTGTGATGATAGTGACGGCTCATCTTGCAAAGGCTAATAAAATGTTGCATGAGATTGCCAGCAGAATTTGACAGAGATTTTGGAAACTCCAATCACCATTTTGTGTAGTTCCACCAAAATTGAGAGATGTTGCCTACGTGACATTTTAGTTGAACTACACAAGACACTCATTCCAAAAAAAATTGTTTTGTGTAGTTCACCAAAAAGTCACAATAGCAACAAGGTGAAATGGATATCCCTATCTGCACAAAAAGATAGAAAGTAAACAGTTGCTGGTCAATAAGAAGATACGAAACATACACGAAATGAAAAGAAGCATATTAATTATGTTCATGACAATCACGCAAGGACAGTAGAAATTTTAAAACGTCAGCAATGCTTCATGTTACCGGAAGCATTACGATCAACATTGACATTCGTCAAATATGGGATTACTTTAATGGTGGCATTGGTTGTTTACCAGATATAGTAAGTCAACAGCAGCTAAGAGTTGGTTTAAGGGCATGGGACCGTGGGGACACCAGGACACTCAACAGCGTAAAGAAGCAACTTACTTATCATACTGTGGAAAACAACAGGAGTATCATGTGTAACACAGTTTAATTGCATCATATCACTCGAGGCATTAGATTAACAATAACACTGGTTTGAGATGTCCTTAAGGTAACAGTGTGATCGCTTCATTGTACATGCGCCCTTACATTAACAACAACAAAAATTTGGTATAAGGACATGCGACAGTGGACGCATTAGCACAATGTACCTACAAGGAGGCATAAAGTGATGATGCCGAGTTTGTTCATGCTCCGTGAGGGCAACAAATCTAATCCTGGAGACCTTTTACTATGTGAGGGCCGCAAATCTAATCCTAGACATACTCTGTTGACTTGTCCACCAGCCGCCACTTTCTATCCTTTTTTCAACCAATAATAGATATGTTCCTTATCCATTTTGTACTGCATTTTCCCATTATTTCCCTTTTCAACCAAGAGACTGGTTGGGTATCCGGTCTCTACTACTTTCCCTCTATTATTTCCTCTTTGAATCAAGTCCTAGATTCATGCAACGACTTTCCCCCTTTCTTCATTGTTTGAACCTAGTCCTAGATTCGAATGCATGAAGTAGCTTTAACTCTAATAATACTAAAAATTTAGGTGGCTTTGGAAGAGCTGATGGAAGTAGAAAAAGTGCACATGCAGACACGTGGGGAGCTGGGGTAGTAGAGCAAGACCGCTTTCGAAGAACTTATACCTAAGGGTCATCGGGATGTCAGCGGCGGCAGGTCGGACCTGCGCACAATATGGCAGGGAGGAACAAGGGTCGGAGGACCTCCCGAGTCGGCGCTGTGTCGGAGAGAATGGCACAGGCAGAGGATCAGTCCTCGCCGGCAGCTGTGGGTTTCCTCCCTTGCCGGTGATGACCGCGTGAACGATGCACCTAGTCCTGTACACACACCGGCCAAAGGGATCCGGACGGATCTGTGACCAGCGGTGAACAGAGAGAAAATGTCGCTACCGCTGTCTTGTTTAGATCTAGAGAGGATGAGAGAATGAAGAGAGCAACCCTAGTAAAGCAAGCGCTCAGGCCCCTGCCTACATATATAGTGGAATGATTATCTTTTTCTCTCCACAACAAGCGTTTCAATTTGTGTACGTGGCATTAAAGAAAAGAAACTCTCTATTTAATGTGACTAACTGTACGACTCCTACTTACTAGTAGTAGTATTGTTCACTTGTGCTCCCTGGCCCTCCATTCATTGAACAACCCCATGGGTGAATAAACATACAGTACTAGTATTTATATAGAACGAACAAGCTTGAACTATTTTCGCATAGATAAAAGTTGAGGGCAGGGCTTTTCCCGGGCAGTACGCGTGGCAGTTTTCGCGTAGGCGGTTTGACAGAGAGGCGAGGAGGGTGAGGTAGTAGTGGATTCAACTTACTTACTGCTGGAAAGGTCGGCTGTGCGATTTGATGGCGCGTTACTACTGGAAAGACTTGTGATATGAGTACTCACTATAGTCATGAATTACTAGTGCTACGACCGAGGTGATGCCCCCCTTCCGTTCACCACTCTAATCTGGTGCATGACACGTTGACCCGGATGCTGGCTCTCCCACATGTCGGTGAAGTACATAAGAAGGAGCAAACAATCATGCGGTATATATAGTGTATATACTAGTACTACTACTCACGTCAGAGGAGTGCGAACCACGGCGGCCCAGTGAACCAGCAGGCGATAGGCCATACTCCTCTTTGTTTGGATCCCTAAGTGAACCAGTAGTGCGAACCATGGCAGCCTAGTGAACCAGCAGTAGAAAACAATGTGGTGATATGGCCATAAAAATGTGCTACAGTCTAGTATGTAGCATGTACAGTACCACTCCTCTTTGTTTGGATCCCTGAGTTAGAGCTAGTTTGGGTTGAAATAGCCTCAAAGTATCCAAACAGGAGGGGTTAGTTTGAGCTGGTTTGCTCTAACCCAACTAAAAAACTAGCCAGGTGGAGAGGTTCTAATTTGGTTAGTTCTCCTCGGGCCCACTAGAAGAGAACTAAAAAAAATCTCCCCAGCCCGCACCAGATCGCTCCCTCCGACCCCCCTCGCATGACTCCTCTCGGTTCCCCATCGCGCCGCCCGCCCAAGTGCCGCTTCGCCGCTCGCCCTCTCCCTCCTCCGGCCGCCCTCTCCCTCTAGCCTCTGACGCCCTCCTCCGGCCGCCCTCTCCCTCTGGCCTCCGAAGCTCGCCCTGCTCCCCCTTCACCGGTCGTTTTTCTCCCTCTGTCGTGTGTGGTGGCGGCGCATCTACCAGGGAGGTTGCGAGAGGAGTAAGTTTGTTCGTTCCTTCTTTGTCTCGCAGCCATATCATTGATATTGCTCGCTCTAGCACTAATTTTGATTTCGAAAAGTAGATCATGATTAAACTTGGTATAGATTTTTCGTGCACACATGGAATTGTTTGATGCTGCTTGAGGAGGTAACAAATCTGTAGCGACCCGACCTCAGAGGGTCAAGCCTCTGTGTATCTGTGCCATCCCTGGATCAGTATGCTGGCACACACCGTACATCAATGTATATATCAAAGTGCAATCACATGTATAAAATAACGTAAAACTGATATATATATATACCTTATAAGTCTCAGTGGAAACAATCAACGGGTGTGGAGTCCCATCAACGCCATCGGCAAGTTGAGTGTAGACCGTAACCCTGTACTGTACTCTTACTCGTCGGAAGAAGCATAACTGCAACATGAGACGTTGCAGCCGTGTAGGTCAGTACATTGAATGTACCGGCAAGATCACTGTAAGAAAAAGCAGATTGATAAAACTATTCTATATGCAATATGGCTTTGTGGCTCTGGGTCTGAGTTTTGTTTGCGTAAAAGCTGGTTTTATTTTCCCTACAACAAAGGAATTATCCAGAGTCTATACTACGGAGTTTTCTATCATGACATGGTTCCGCCAATCGATGTCTCATAGCCCAAATCATCATAAGTTGCCCACAATTAATTTATCAGTCCGGTGTTGAGAGTTCCGAGATAGATCCAAGTCCAGAGGCTCAAATTGTCCATAACCGGGGACACGGTTAATCGATTAGGTTTTAACCCTCTGCAGAGGTTTGTACACTTTACCCGCAAGATTCGATCCCTCTTTTATGTTCTCGCACTTCAGGGTGTTTGAGAACAAGATGACCGAAACATGGTCTTCCGAAGAGTTCCTCTGACCACTGTCCGGTGCTCATCCAATCCTACCGTAGTTTTACATCTGCTAGCACCGTCGCAGCTAGAGTCACCACTAAGGTCAACCAAGCCAGAGCCCATAGTGACTTGCAGTTGCACAAGTAAGCTTCCGGGCATGAAGTATTCTTCCGTCTCTTTGAGCCTGGGTGAAGCTTTCCGCAAGATGTCATGGCGCTTCTCCATGCATCCCGGCCATCCACTGGTTTCTCCAGGGTGCCCATCAACCATCCTTCACCCGGTAGTGTGTATTGAATTCTTGTCTCGAGTCTCGAAATCTTGAGGAGTCCTAAAGATGCAGTCCTTGCCGATGCCATCATGAAGTTGTCGCCATTGACGTAGAGTCCTCCTTCTTCACACCACTCTCATGCACTCATACCAAACCCCGTCTACTATAGCGTAGCATTAAAACTATATAAAGTCCAGGGCTTGATAACAGGGATATGGGTTCCTACCTCATGCATTCTACTCAACTATAAGAAATCAATATCACTACTGGAGGGATTATTGAAAGGGTGCTACTACATGCAAATAAAACATAGGTATGAAAAACATGGTCAAAGTGAACTTGCCTGGTAAGTTGATGAAGAATAATAACGCTCTCAGAAACTTGATAAGACTATACGCAACTCTCCGATGAAATCTATAATAATAAACATGGCATTCACATAAGCAATCATTCTACCACTCAAAATAACAATCAAAACAACAAGGAAACTCAGTAATAAAACTCAAACAAATTTCAAAGAACCCTCGAATAAAACTACATAGAAAACTACTAGGGAAAGTCTAAGACTTTACTACAAACAACTAATATAGTTTTGCCCTAAGTAAAACTTAATAGCAATTAAAACACTAAAGTAAATTAACAGAAAGGAAATATAGTGTTTATTAAAATAACAGAAGGTATTTTTCATAAACTTTTAGTAGCAAAAAGAAACAACTAAAAACTGTTTTTTATACTCTAGTTATGATTAAAACAAAATAAGAAAAAGAAATAAACATTATATTTTTCTGTAAATAAAAGTTCACCCTCTATAACTACAGAAAATAATCAGAAATAAAATAAAACGGAGGCGGAAACAATATTTAAAGTAATAAAAACAACAGAAAACAGCAACAAAATGAAATAAACTAAAACAGGCTTGTTTTCGTGATAAACTAATTTTATTAAAATCTATAAATGCCCAATTTAATCCTACTGCTAGGCAAGGTCAAAACAAAGCACTAAAAAAAAGCACTAAAAAATTTAATCCTAGCTCACTTTATAGCAGAAATACTAATATGACTAAAACTTAAATAACACAATTTTTAAAACAACAAACATGGCCTAAATTATATTATACAGAAACTAGATGAAATTTGCAGACTAGAGCAAAAAGAATCAATCAAAAAATCTAAATAAGCTAAGAGATATAGAATTTACGAAACTGAAACTTTTCTGTTTCAAAAACAGAAACGAAAATACAGAAAAAAAACAAACGGGCGCTAATGGACCTACGAGGGTGCGATCTGTAGCTACCAAATGCTCGGGCGAAACTTAACAATACGTACACGTGCGTTTATTTTTCTATAGAATAAAACCGATCCGCTGATTTGATCAGAACCGTACTAAACCGCTACAAGAAAAACCGTAACTAAAATCGATGTAATGAAAGTAAAACGATCTACTAAACTGATCTAATCTAACACAACGTTTCGATCTAAAGAGAAAAAAACACTAGCGAACAAAGGAGAGGGTTCGTGCTTACAGAGAGGAAACGAGCGAGGTAGAGAAGAAGAGGCCAGTGGGCGGCGGGGCTCTAGTCGGCGGCAGCGTCGGCGAGGATGTCCAGGTGATGCGGGGTTTCGGGGGCGTCCGATTTTCTGTGGACGGTGAGGCGAGGGAACGTCGGGGTTGAGTGTAGCATCAAGGTGAACTTCGTGAACTCCGGCGGCGTTGTGAGCTCGAGGTGATGGCTCCGGTGCTTTCTGGACGTCCGAAACATGTCAAAGAGGATCACAACGATGAGGGATAGTAGTCAATGGAAGGAAAAGTTTCGATGATGCTTACACGCGTCGGAATCGACCGGTGAACCGTGTAAACTCCAGCGAGATCCAAACGACGAGGGCGCGCGATACGGTGAGTTTTGGCGAGGGGTTTCAAGGGGAATTGGAAGAGGAGGGTCGTGACTATTTATAGGACATGAGGCTTGGACGAGGGGTTGACTCGGGATAGGGTTCCCACAAAGATCGGACGCGGAGGCGGTGTCATGTACGTGTAGGTATATTACTCTATTTTGTACGTGAGGAAGAGGAAAGGAAGGTGGGGTCCAGTGATCAGAAGAAAAAAAACAAGAGGGAGAGAGAGTTACATGAGGTTGCAGAGAACGACAACGAGGGGAGCGGCCTCCCTGGCGACTGCCGGTTGCTGCGTTGGGCTAGCTGGCGGCTGGGCTGTGGCCTCGCCTGGCCTGCTGGGTGGGCCGGTTGGCCTGCCTGGCGGGCGTGTTTTTTTTGTTTTTAAACAACAACAAAGAAAAATAAATAAATAAACAAAACAAAAACATTTTATATAGGCATACTATATACCAAACTTTATAGAATAAAATTTCCTAAAACATGAACATATTTTAATGGCCAAATAAAATATTTTAAGAAAACATTTTTTGCAATAACTCCAAAATGAAGGGGAATTTGAGTTTCAAATAAATTGTCAAATATTGTCTCTGATTTTTGGAGTGTCATATTACTCCTCTCATATTGTTATTTTATCAGAGAATTGTTTTTTTCTGACAAGCTTCAAACTAAAAAATTAAACAGAGATTCAAAATGAAAAAAACAATAATTGGGAAAGTCCTTTTATTCCCTCTCATTTGATTTTTTTTAAAGTCCACTCAAATCCACACAGTCATTCACACAACAATCAAACAACCAACCATAATTATTTATTTAATATAACATTCCAAAATTTAGAATTTTGGGGTGTTACAAACCTACCACACTTAAAATGAATCTCGTCCTCGAGATTCGAAGAGGCTAGCAAGAAAATGGTTAGGGTTTGGAGGTCTTCCAGCAAATCCATCGACCAGAGAGGTCTGGGGTGCTACCACACTTGAAAGAAATGCTATGGTTCTGACAAAATTCATGTACTCCATCCTTTCGGTTGACGGTGCCGGTCTTCTCATATTCTCCGGAATAACTCTTTCACTGGTGCTCTCCCGGTCGGGGCATGAGCTTTTTCTCAAAATCTTGTGTCCTCTCAATCCTGGTGAGGTTCTTCCGAAGAGTGGGTCTTCGTATATGACATGTCTGTCGTCAATACTAAGAAACTATCGGAGCCTCCTGGCGGTCAACAATTTATGGCTTCTCCTACAGGAAGAATGGCTAGGGTTGAATCTCACCGCATACCCTACGGTTGGCATCGGTTGCCTGTAAAGGGTTCCATCATCCTACCATTCTATGGTTTTATGGCTTGACGTGTCGACACTCTTCTAAGGTTTTCAAGGCTCTCTGATTTTCCATCAACATATGATAGTTCATGATAGAAGTCTCCGGTATGGGGGCCAGTCCATCCCGTACTTGAACCATTACTACATATGCAGACATTGAATCACGTATTCTAACACTTGGGCATACTCACAAGCATTGCAAAATTTCTCTTGTCGACAAACTGAGTTCAAATAAATCCATTGTTTCTGCAAGCTGAACAAGACATCTAGCGTTTCTTCACCACCCTCGCGTTTTCGTATCCTCCTAAAAATGTCAGCTGATTAACTCAGAGTTTTCTTCTGAAATATCTTCCTTCAGCAAGAGTGTGCTTGCTTCTTATTAACTCCTGGGCATGTGGGTTATGGCCCACTTCAACTCTTGTACAAGTTTAACTCATCCTTCCGAGGATTATCATTCCATATTCCAACATTACATCTCCTTTAAATCCAATAGTACTTCTTCCTTCATACCCTTGTGGTGACGATCATACAAAACTCCAATTTATTTGTTCCAGCTCCCTTCTATGGACCGTCATGAATAACACATTTCTTTCTTCATTGACCCGGTGGCTTTACGGAGTACTACCACACCAGAAAAAATGCACTAGTTTATCCATAAATCATATTATTTTCATATCAAATCTCTTATTACATCCTTAACCATTTTTCGTAAATCCAAATTCAAAAAAAGTACTTTATTACAAATGCTGCCACCCACATGGTTTGGTATGGTTAGGCATTACTCCCAACTTTATTAATTTTTTCCTCCTTGAGGATTCCTCAGTCCCACTGGAATTGTGCGACATGCGCCTTGAAATCTTCAATCTTCTGTTTCATCATGGTGGCCTTGAGCTTCACCTCCATCATCTCTGCATGCACTTCTCTTAGGTATTCCTGAGTATAACGGAGTCTTGCTTCAAGTATTTCTCTGATCTGGCGTATGGCTTCCATGGCTGCTTCACGAACAGCGTCGAAGAAAGTTGCTTGTGGTACACGTGAGATGAAAAAGTACTGCCCCATCGTCTTTGGGCAAACTCCTTTCATACGGTGGAGGTGTACCTCCACATACCAAAGTTCCACTCCCTTTTGCATGAAGGGGTAGCCTTTATAGACTGCATCTCCTTCAAGGTGAATATGCTTCATCATGTCCTTCAGGATTTTTGGGTAATCATGATCACTTGTCAGGGTCATGATCGTTTCCGGTCCCTTGAGGAAAGACTCATAAAGGGTCGTCATCTGCAGTTGTAAAAAAAATGGTGCTCAGAATAAGCTACATATATCCTTGGGTACACATTCATATCATCCAAACAAAACTTCAAACTCAATTTCCAACATCCAGTTTATGCATCACAACTCATTTTCTTCCATGTTCACACAGAATATCAATTTCCAAGATAAAACATAACAACTCCTTAAAGCCTTTCAGCATATGACATATCAACTTTATTGAGTCACGAATTATTACAATCTCTGAGTAATCTATTACATAACTCAACCCCGCATTCTCATGAAAAAGTGTTTTCCATACTACCCTTATTTCTGATATCAACATCTCCACTACTCAGCTCCAGCTTTCTCATGATTTGTACAATCCTTAGCAAAATGTCCTGCTTCCTTGCAGCGAAAACAAATAACTTCCGGCATGTCTCGAGGCTTCTTGGTGATGGTGCCTGCTCCTTGAGTTCCTTGCTTCCTTTCGAGACAATCATTGGCATAATGCCCGACGTCCTTACATTCAAAACAGGTAATATGACTCTTGTCCCTCTTTGTAGAAATTGGGTTGTTTTGAGGGTGTCTTTGTTTTCTCTTCCTGGTTTTCTTCGTTCTGATCGAACGTTCTATTCCCTGTGGATCAAACTCCACTGCTTCTGTCGGGAAGTATCCCAGATACTCTTTTCTTTTCTTGGTGGAATACTGTGAAAAATGTCCGTCTTCTCCACATGAATAAAAGGCATTGGAGTAAAATCTATTGAGGCTTTCTCCACCAGGGTCTTCAACACTTTCCTTAATCACAGGTTCTTTCATAACTTCTAGGAGGGCTTCTGTCATTCCTTCTTCCTGCTTCTGAATAGTTTGTTGCACCGTGGGGTAAATGTGACACTGAGCTGGGTAGTGGGTGGTTCCTTCACACAAGAAACAAGTCACCTGACTAGTTGGGCATTCCTCAGCTGGGTGTTTCTCCTCACAATGAGGGCATCCATCCTTGTGTTTCTCCTGGGTGTGTCCTATTTCTCCGCAAATCTTGCAGGCACAAGGTTTATTTCTTGGGGTATCATGGTGCTTCCGGATAAGACGAGATCTTGTCAGAGTCTTCTTGAATTCTTCCCAAGTCCTTGCTCCATTCCATCCTTGTATAGCTTGATGCATCTGCTACCATGTTGCAGCATTTCCTTCAAAGTACTGAAGAGCGTACGATAATTCATTCTTCCTTGAAACCAAATTGCTCCCGAAGTGATTCTCCATGTTCTAAATCCATAGCTTTGCCTCCAGCTGGGTTTTTGGTCCAGAGAATACCAGTCCAACTTCATTCATCATCTACTGGGTCCAAGGGTTTTAGGGTGAGATAAGAGAGAGGTGGGGAGGAATACACACAATACACACAATAGTTTTGAAGAAATGAGTTTTATTTTGTGGCTGTCGGAAAAACATCAAACAAATGACAGCTCACAAATCACCGCATCTAACGTAAGTATGTAACATGGGTTTGGTCTTCTAAAGGTCAAATAATTCTTCAGATTCTTCAAGTCTTCGGAGTATTCAACTATTCTAGCTTTAACTCTTCTAATGCATGGTGAAATCCTCTTTACTCCGAAATGGTCATCGGTTGTCTGATATCTTGTCCTTCTTGGAGCGGCTTTAGTTGATCCTCCGTGTGGTCAAAAGGGAAAGGGGTATATTCTAACTATTTGAAGTAAGAGAGGTTATTTGATAAAATCAGAAAAGATGAGAAGTAATAGATTCATTTGAAAATAAAGTTTTAGAGATTTCCTGTCCTAGGGCTTCCTGATTTCTAGGGTCACGTCCTACAGTCAACATGTGCTCTGATATGGCCAACCACTGGTTTCTCCAGGGTGCCCGTCAACCGTCCTTCACCCAATAGTGTGTATTGAATTCTTGTCTCGAGTCTTGAAATCTTGAGGAGTCCTGAAGATGCAGTCCTTGCCGGTGCCATCATGAAGTTGCCGCCATTGACGTACTCATCCACTCATACCAAACCCCATCTACTATAGTGTAGCATTAAAACTATATAACGTCCCGGGCTTGATAACAGGGAGATGGGTTCCTACCTCATGCATTCTACTCAACTACAAGAAATCAATATCACTACTGGCGGGATTATTGAAAAGGTGCTACTACATGCAAATAAAACATAGGTATGAAAAACATGGTCAAAGTGAACTTGCCGGTACATTCAATGTACTAACCTACACGGCTGCAATGTCTCATGTTGCAGATATGTTTCTTCCGATGAGTAAGAGTACGGTACAGGGTTACGGTCTACACTCAACTTGCCGATGGCGTTGATGGGACTCCACACCCGTTGATTGTTTCTGCTGAGACTTATAAGGTATATATATATATATATCAGTTTTACGTTATTTTATACATGTGATTGCACTTTGATATATACATTGATGTACTGTGTGTGCCAGCATACTGATCCAGGGATGGCACAGATACACATAGGCTTGACTGTCTGAGGTCGGGTCGCTACAAAATCTTTCTAGAGACCCAAAGATTCAGTTCACCTTTCTAGGTATTTCAGTTTTAGGCTTGCATTATTTCTAGAGGCCCAAAGATTTAGTTCACCTCTCTAGGTATTTCAGTTTCACGCTTGCATTAGTTCTAGGGCCCAAAGATTCGGTTCGTAGTCATCGACAAGCGGCCCTGCTACCCATGCCGGTGTTGACCTCAACTCGCAAGCGCCGGCGTTCGAGGGGTTCCCGGGGCTTGGGCTCTACAGGGCCTTCCTTCATAGCAACGATGACAAGCTCCTCCCTAGGCGCATGAGGGGCTCCGGGCTCCCTCCCTATCGTGAATGACTTCCGTGATGAGTTAGATCATGCTTTGCTTCATGGAGTGTAATTTTTTTGTGAAGCTTGATTGACGACTTATATGTTTAAGTGGGATATCTCATTTGTATGGACAAAACAAAATTTATCATGTTTTGCATGCTTGATTTGTAAAGATGGTTCGTTTATGTCAATTGTGAGCGAGAGGAGGCCACACAAGAGCCGGCCACACCAAATCTGGTAGGAAATAGGGTCCAAAGTAGTCAAATGATTGAGAAAGAGCATTTATTGTCAATCTAACCCTGCCATCCAAACATCTCTTTGGTTAGAGTTAGTTCAGGGTTACAATCTAACTCTAACCTCTAACTGAGTTAGAGTTCTCCTCATCTCAGTTTATCGCCATCATACTTTTCCCATTCCTGTGTTTTCAGTATCTTGCGAATCAAAGAGGCCCTTAGACTGGTTTAGGTCCAGTCATTTTTTATAAATGTGTTATGTCCAAAATTTAATGAACGTGCTCCGGTTTCTATGAAAATAATCCGGTTTCATGTCGTAATTCATTTATTTATTTATTCTTCTGCGGGGGGTTTGCATGTAATACATGAGGTCTGAAATGTAAAGTACCCCGGCATGGTTGCATATGATCCGAGTCATGCATGCACTACGACCCAGATGCTCTATGTCCCACATGTCGGCGAAAGGGAGCACGTGGAAATAGCCTAGGAGTACATATAGGAGGACAAATGCGTGAAAAGATATGTACTATGAAGCGTAGCCGCGGTTCAAAAAGGAGACCTAAACTAATGACAGGTATAGGTTGCACGCACGCAACTAGTGATACTAGACGTACGACTACTTCTTCCCTAAAAAAAGAGGCACGGGTGCTCAGTACTCCTCTACCAACATGAGTCCCATCTGACAACAGCGTCCGTGCTACAGCTAGCTCTTCTCCCTCATTTCTCTCTTCTAATTCTAAACTCAGCCGACGAGCGGTGGGCGGGGTGGTGATTTGCCGATGGTTGGTTGCTCAACTGCGGGCCCACCTCACAGTGAAAACGTTACGACTGGAATAAAAATGTTGTATACTACTAATAAAACATTAAGGCCACGAGGCAATGCAGTGTTGGTTACAAGAAGCAAGAAGAAAGATGCATCCATCGACGACGTCCACCTCCTCGACTCAGGGCGTCAGCCCACCAAACGGCGGCTAAGTAGCAGCGGCTTTCGTGGCCAGGTCGACATGCTTCTGAACAATAGCGTCCAAAGATTCCAGCCTTTGAAAGAAGGCCAACGTCTTTCTATCCTCTCTGGCCTTGTAGTGGCCTATGTAGATGATTTCCTCGTAGATGTGGATGTGCAGGTTGACGGTTTCTTGCATGGCGAGGCGTTGTGCGGCGAGCGCGGCCTCGAGGTGCACATTCTTTGTCGCGACCTCCAGCACCTGCAGGGCCACCAGGGCTTGAAAGAGTTCGTCACCATGGAGGCCGATGAGGGTGGCAGGCAATGAGGAGCCTGGGCGCGCGGGCTGGAGCAGTGCGGCAAGGTCGTCCGTGCGCTTCTTAACAGCGGTGAACTTGCGGATGGAGCGGACCATCATGTCGTCCATGCAAGAGGCGAAGCCGGCGTCAACGAGGGCTACGACGCCGACAGTCGCTAGCACCGTCTGGAAATGTTGCTCGGTGCGGGGCCGCAGGCTGGCGTCTTGGATGATCTAGCACGGCCGACTGCCGCTCGCGTCCATCGCCTCCATAGGTGCTTGTGGCTTCTGGTCACTTGGTCTTGGACTGGAGTGAGCAGTGTTGCACAGAGACTAGGAGTAGATGGATTGGAGTGGTGGGGTTCCTTCATATGAGAGTCCAAACTGCGTTGCATTCACATCGTGCTGGCTCCATTCTACTTCTCCAATTACTTACTCCTACCTCTGCATGCTAATTGAATGCAGAGGCATCATTGACCGTTCAACATTTCTGGAACCGCTACCCTCTGTGTCGTTGCCATTCAAGCCATATCAACATAAATGCATGTCAAAAAGATACTAGTCAGTAGTAGTATACTCATGGCTCCTTTGATTCAAAGGAATTATTTAGGATTTTTGGAGGATTGAAATCCTTAGGAATTTTTCCTATGTCAGCCCTTTGATTCATAGGATTGGATCCCATAGGTATTTATCCTATGGAATATTTTGTACTACATTTCATTGGAAATCTAACATCCACTCCAACATCTTTTTACAATTCCTTTGTTTTTCATGAGGCATAAAACACTCTTTGCTAATCCTATAGGATTCAAGTTGACATGTCACTGCAATCCTATACTTTTCCTATCCTACATTTTCAAAATCCTGTGAATCAAAGAGGCCCTCAATATTGTGCACCGCGACCAAGGCAGAGAGGAAAACAAGAGAACTATGTATATATGTATGGTGTAGATTCACTCATTTTGCTCCATATGTACTCATTTAGGGTGTAGTCACTTGTTGAAATCTCTAGAAAGGCAAATACTCCTTTCCAGTTTACAGGGCTATACTAGCAAGTACTACAATAGTGGGCTTATAGCCTGCTTACATAGCAATTTTGTCTCATGCGAGAGCCTGGCAATATGCGTGCTCCAAGGCTCTGCACCACGCTCCACCACTACACAAAGACTACCACGCGAGCGTTCGCAACTGCCACGTTTGGGTTGCGCTTGGATCTTCGCCTCTTCGAGAAGACGAACAATGATGTTGCTACTTCTACAATATTGAATCAATTGTTGCATGTGTGTCCACTGCGTGTGGGAGGGGGGATAGCTTGTTGTAGTAAGCAAAAGCCTGTCCTCGTCTACGAGCCACCGTGCGCATGGGCGAGGGAGAAGGCGTGTAGTAGTAAAATCAAGCTTCTCCTCGTTGTACGAGTTGATGCGACACATAATAGCACTAGCCCCACATGCTTGCCTCTAAACTTGGCTAAAAGACCTGCGGTGTACAATATATTTGCTGCAACCTCTAACATTTACCCCCACCACAAATTAAAATATATATTCTTGTCTTGACCAGATGAGCGTGCAAGCTACAATCACCTGGATGACAGGTAGGGGCAGAAGATTATTTTAATCAAAAAAATGCTTCGAGACGGCCTCATAGCATGGAGCCGACCCCAATGATTTTAAGCTTAGAGGCACGGTACACGCTATCCTAGACTACTCTACACATGAAACTGCCACACGAGTGTCCAGGTTGCGCTTGGCTCTTTGCCTCTTTGGGAAGTCGAACAATGATGGTACTACTGTAGTGGAGTACTGCATTATGCTTCTGGCCATCTGACACCGAATGAACTGTTGCATGTCCACCGCGTGCGGGAGGGAGAGCGCGTAGTGAAAGCTTCTCCTAGTCCTGTGAACCACCACGCTCATGGGCGAGGGAGAGGGCGTTGTAATAAAACTTCTCATTTTTGTACGAGTTGACGTGACACATCAAAGCAGTGCACTCGATATATTTCAATAATTTGCGTTTACCGATGTATTAATTACAATGCATGCATGCCGTGACTTTCCTTTTGATACTTGCATGTGTTGATTTAATGCACCTTGAAGTAGTATGAATATGTGACAGTAAAGCTTTGTAATGCCCCGGGCCTAAAGCGAGAGATGGTTGTGCACGAGGAGGGTGAGATCATGCCGACGGAACAGGACCCGACGATGGAGCTCTCTATGGTCTCTATGGACCTCACCTTGCTCCACTGGCCTTTGTCCCTCCACCCCTTGAAGCCTCCAGTGTATGAGGTTCGAATACACCTCGCCCGTTCGGCTGATCGAGCAAGGTGCATGTTTCTTGATTGATGTGTTGTTCAATTGATTTGTGCAGTGCAAGGGAAGGCACCTAGCCTGCGCGGACTGCCGTGGCGAGCGCCCCGGGAACCAACGGCAGTACCAGAAGTGCAAGCACGGCGGTGGCTTCGATGTTCCAAACACGGCAGTGGATGCCGTCCTCTCCTCGGTGAGGGTGGAGTGCCCGCACGAAGGTTGTGGGCTCTACGTCACTTACCACAAGCTCGCTAATCACCAGAGATGTGTCTGCTCGCGCCCTGCAAATGCCCCGTGCCCGTCTGCAGCTACGAAGGCCCGCCGCCGACGCTCTCCCACCACATCAGCACCGGACATCCCATGCCCGTGCATAGGATCCAGTATGGCAAGGTGCTCCAGCTCCAATGCCACTGTCGGAGCCACGGCTCTTGCTGTTCGCGGAGGAGGACGACCATGCGTTTTTCTTGGTCGGGGGCGTGCTCGACATCGGTGCTCCTATCGCCATGTAGGTCGTCTGCATCAGAGCGGGGGTGTCCCCACTGCCGCACTACGTGGCCAAGCTATGGGCAAACAGCCCGCCGAGGGAGCCCAAAGGCAGGACCGACGCCATCAAGGTGGAAATGGAGGTGACAAGCAGCAAGGATCCTGACGACGTCGCCGTGCAAGAGCTGACCTTCTTCACAGTTCCGCCCAAGCTGCTGGCCCGGGCTGGGTTGTCGAGGACGGTGTCCCTCCACATTCAGATTGACAAGCTCACCTCCTAAATGATTCTATAGCGCCTTTTGTTTATCTTAGTAATATGCTAATATAGGGGTTAGCTCGGTCTACTTTAGCTTAATAGATGGTGGGTTTTGGTGGCGATGCAGCAATTACTTCGACATCAAATCAACAGTTAAAGTAATTTCCAATAGTCGAACGGATATTTTGTGTCTATTAGATATAAAGATCCTTTGGGTAAGAAGTATAACAGCTTATATGCTTGCTTGTTCAGGAAGTGTTGCATACTTTTGCGAGTTGACGTGACACATCAAAGTAGTACTACTACTAGTAGTACTCCCTCCGATCCTAATTTCTCTGCGCATAAGTCAAGGCGCAGATACCAAGGAGGGCCTGGTTGTGCCTATACTTGGACAACTCACCCGACTGCGCACCGAGCAGACGAAACTCGTGTCGTGTTGGTGCCTGCACATTAACCAAAACCTCGCGCCTTCATGTTTTAAACTTCTCAATCTCAAGGCCAAGGAGCGATGGGAAACCTATGATAGATCCAATCGGATGGTTGAGAACACTACAATTTGTAGCTACAGATGCGTGTGTGAGAGAGGACGAGTGCGTGCGTGCACCTCTTCTCTTCATATATAACATACTAAACTTAGAGTACAAGTGTATGTGGGTGGCATCGACCTAAGGAGCTAGAGATGGTGCGTGCGAGAAATCCCAGGAGATAGGTGTGTGTGTGTGGGAAAGAGGGAGAGAGATGATATATGTCGATGTAATGCGTGTGGAAAAAAGACTAGTCTATAGCTCGCCACAAGGCTATTCCAGTCAAACGCCCCAATAACCATAAGATATGTATCCGACGGTGCCAGTTATTGCACGTACACAGCAGTAGAAAAAGAAGTACCATGGCATATGCTACACCACGGCCGAGAACACGTGCCAACGTTACGCCATCTGGGAATTGTGCCGCACTTCGAAACTAGAACCGTCAATAAATTTTGAGCTTGCGTCTCATCACATTCCAAATTACTACCACACTATATTTAATTGCAAACATGTTCACACTGATCACAACCTAAACGGTTTCCCACTTAGGACTGTATTAGTACTCAGTTATAAATACTACTATGCCAAAATGATTGCACATTCCTCCTCAACTCCTCATCCACAAAAAAACAAGTCATTCAACATCCTTCCCTTGCGTCTGCCATGGCCAGCGTGAGTTCTGGGTTGGGAGATTACCACCAGGGAGAGGCGAGTATGGAAGCGGAAGCACGAGAGATGTCCCACCTCACCGTGAAAGCAGCCGACATGTCCCGACACCTGGACGTAGCAGCATAGAGGTCCCGTCGCACCCCCAAAGCAGCACGGAGGACCCGCCGCGCCGTCGATGCAGCAGACTGGTCCGACTGCGCCGCAGAAGCAGCAGAGATGTCCCGTCACGCCGCGAATGTAGCATAGATGTCCCACCGCGCCGCGGCGGCCTGGGAAAATGTCTCGCAGGCAGGCAACGACTCTTACAGGCGCATGCATGCGATCATCCATGGCCAGATGGATCAGGTCTCCGGCTGGGCGAGGTTGTAGGACAACATGAAAGCCTCGTTTGAACAGGCTACCAGCGTCATCCGGCAACTATGAGAGGGAAATGCGAAGCTCCGGGCCGGAAGGGCAAAGCAGACGGAGGAGACCGCTGCCTTGTTGAAGAGGACAGGCGTCATCATCAAGAAACTTATGGACAAGAATGCCATGCTCCGCATCAAGCGCGAAAGGCTGGTGAAGGAATCCTTGGATGTTGCCAAGCAGTGTGTTAAGGACATGAAACTGATGAAAGAGGTCATCGCCACTCACCGTGAGAACTAGTCTCCGTGACCTGCAGCGCATCAAGAAAGTAGAGATCAGCGAGCTAGATCATTGTATGCATTTTCCTTCTTCTTTTGCCCTTGTGTATTTCGGGCGTAGCCGCATGTGGCTTTTTTAATTATCTTCCTAATTATGCAAGACAATTTTTATCCACTGTCATCATCCTTATATATTCATCAGTCTTGCTATAAGTCGAAGTGGATGCTATATAGGTCCGTCAGATCTTACATCAAGATCTGTGCAAAATTTTATTTTTGGATTTTCTTTTTTCTCTCTTAAATATCAGTCAAGTGAGACATAGCCACACCATTAAACAGGGGCTCGGGTGCCATTAATGGAGACCTTGGAAGAGAGGTGGGCGGTAGATGGAGGTCAATGGGCTCTCCTCCCGATAAGCATGCGCAGGGGTCTGATCGCACGCCTCCCGTACTCAAATAGCTACCCTGCATGGCACCTCCTAGCTAATAAAAAATGGGACGCGTGGCGGCACATAAATGGTAAGTAGAACGCCCACTATTTCAATAATACTTCTGTTTGTTGGAAATATGCCCTAGAGGCAATAATAAAAGCATTATTATTATATTTCCTTGTTCATGATAATTGTCTTTATTCATGCTATAATTGTGTTATCTGGAAATCGTAATACATGTGTGAATAATAGACACCAACATGTCCCTAGTAAGCCTCTAGATGACTAGCTCGTTGATCAACAGATAGTCATGGTTTCCTGACTATGGACATTGGATGTCATTGATAACGAGATCACATCATTAGGAGAATGATGTGATGGACAAGACCCAATCCTAAACATAGCACAAGATCGTATAGTTCATTTGCTAGAGTTTTTCAATGTCAAGTATCTTTTCCTTAGACCATGAGATCGTGTAACTCTCGGATACCGTAGGAGTGCTTTGGGTGTACCAAACGTCACAACGTAACTAGGTGACTATAAAGGTATACTACGGGTATCTCCGAAAGTGTCTGTTGGGTTGACACGGATCAAGACTGGGATTTGTCACTCCGTATGACGGAGAGGTATCACTGGGCCCACTCGGTAATGCATCATCATAATGAGATCAAAGTGACCAAGTGTCTGGTCACGGGATCATGCATTACGGTACGAGTAAAGTGACTTGCCGGTAACGAGATTGAACGAGGTATTGGGATACCGACGATCGAATCTCGGGCAAGTAACATACCGATTGACAAAGGGAATTGTATATGGGATTGATTGAATCCTCGACATCGTGGTTCATCCGATGAGATCATCGAGGAGCATGTGGGAGCCAACATGGGTATCCAGATCCCGCTGTTGGTTATTGACCGGAGAGCGATCTCGGCCATGTCTACATGTCTCCCGAACCCGTAGGGTCTACACACTTAAGGTTCGGTGACGCTAGGGTTGTAGGGATATGTATATGGAGTAACCCGAATGTTGTTCGGAGTCCCGGATGAGATCCCGGACGTCACGAGGAGTTCCGGAATGGTCCGGAGGTAAAGAATTATATATAGGAAGTGCTATTTCGGGCATCGGGACAAGTTTCGGGGTCACCGGTATTGTACCGGGACAACCGGAAGGGTCCCGGGGGTCCACCGGGTGGGACCACCTGCCCCGGAGGGCCACATGGGCTGTAGGGGTGTGCGCCTTGGCCTACATGGGCCAAGGGCACCAGCCCCAAGAGGCCCATGCGCCTAGGGTTCAAGAAGGGAAGAGTGCCAAAGGGGGAAGGCACCTCCTAGGTGCCTTGTGGAGGAGGGATTCCTCCCTTGGCCGCCGCCCCCCTAGGAGATTGGATCTCCTAGGGCCGGCGCCCCCCCCCTTGGCCCTCCTATATATAGTGGGGAGATGGAGGACTTCACACCCCACGCCTTTGGTGCCTCCCTCTCCCTCTCCAACACATCCTCCTCCTCCATAGTGCTTGGCGAAGCCCTGCCGGAGTACTGCAGCTCCACCACCACCACGCCGTCGTGCTGCTGCTGGAGCCATCTTCCTCAACCTCTCCTTCCTCCTTGCTGGATCAAGAAGAAGGAGACGTCACGCTGACCGTACGTGTGTTGAACGCGGAGGTGCCGTCCGTTCGGTGCTAGGATCTCCGGTGATTTGGATCACGTCGAGTACGCCTTCCTCATCCCCGTTCTTTGAACGCTTCCGCGCGTGATCTACAAAGGTATGTAGATGCAATCCGATCACTCGTTGCTAGATGAACTCATAGATGGATCTTGGTGAAACCGTAGGAAAATTTTTGTTTTCTGCAACGTTCCCCAACAGTGTTTCCGATTGTAACGTGACAACACTTGTTCCAAAATGACTTTGTTGATTGTTAATCTGTGAGCCTTCGCAAATCGGACAGCAAAATTACCACAACATGTTGGTGCCATGTCATGACACCAAGCCATGTTTCATGATTTTCATGTGTGTTTTGGATTTACAGGAATTAAAAAACCAAGTTTCTCAATGTTTCTGGCTGAGCCACGACGCCCAGATGTTTTAATTTCAGTTCCATTTCTTGCATGGGACCTAGAAATTTACCCGAGGACGCACATGTGATTTTTCAACCAACTTTGGTGCACTGGAGCATGTGCTTGTAGTTAAAATTTGAATTATGCACATTAAATTACCAGAAACTCAATTAATCTATACCAACATAAAAGGACCCAAAGGGGCAGATATAACTGATCTCGACCATCAAACTAAGTCGATCCAACGACCTAGACTGCTTCAATGGCGAGGATTCAACATGTTTAACGTGCAATTAATATTATACCAAATATTGCACTAATTATAAAATTAACACACAAATAATAACATAGCTAATATATCCGTGTGCCATCAATAAATTGCCTAAATATTAACGTGTGTTGCACGTGCGCATTTACTAGTGTATAAAAAAGGCCAAACGAACCCGGAATAATTCCAAAATTTAACACGACACTCATATAGTTCTATGTTGCCTCTATAAAGAAAATAAAGGGGGGCAGCATATATCGTTTCGTACACAAAGGTGACACGTTCCCTCTCAAAACCACGAGCATTGTTGAGAGAAGCTACGGTTTGCAAGAAGCTTATACCAAAATTTGTTCCAATTCGTTCAATTTTTTTACCACAGCATGTTAGTACCATGACATGACACCATGCCAAGTTTCATGATTTTTAGGCGTATTTCGGATTTACAAGAATTTTAAAACCAAGTTTCTCAATGTTCTCGGCTGAGCCACGATGCCCAGATGTTTGAATTTCATTCCCATTTCTTGCATGGGGCCTAGAAATTCACCCGAGGACACACATTATATTTTTCAACCAACTTTGGTGCACTGGAGCATGTGCTTTGGCAAGTTTACGGGGGATTATCTTGACTTGATCCTCCCCCGCAACGGCGCCATAAATTCTCCTTGATGGCAGCTGTAACTACGTCGGTATTTCGCTGGAGAGGGAGGGATGATGCAGCACAGCGGCGGTAAGTATTTCCCTCAGTTATGATACCAAGGTTATCAAACCAGTAGGAGAACCAAGCAACACAACTAAACAGCCCCTGCACACAAATAACAACACCTCGCAACCCGACGTGTTAAAGGGGTTGTCAATCCCTTTCGGGTAATGGTGCCAGAAATTGGTGCGTGACGGTAAAAAGGTTGAAATAGATAGGATAAATAGATCACAAATAAAATAAAGTGCAGCAAAGTATTTTTTGTATTTTTGGTTTAATAGATCTTAAAATAAAAGCAAGGAAAAAGCAGATCGCAAAGGCAACTATATGAGAAATAAGACTCGGGGGTCGTAGGTTTCACTAGTGGCTTCTCTCGCGAAAAATAGCAAACGGTGGGTAAACAAATTACTGTTGGGAAATTGATAGAACTTACAATAATTATGACGATATCCAGGCAATGATCATTACATAGGCATCACGTCCAAGATTAGTAGACCGACTCCTGCCTGCATCTACTACTATTACTCCACACATCGACCGCTATTCAACATGCATCTAGTGTATTAAGTTCGTGAAAAACGGAGTAATGCAATAAGAACGATAAAATGATGTAGACAAGATCCGTTTATCTATATGGCGGTAGATATAGATCTCGTCTTTTTATCCTTAGTAGCAACGATACATACATGACGGTTCCCTTTCTGTCACTGGGATCAAGCACCGTAAGATCGAACCCGCTACCGGGCACCTCTTCCCATTGCAAGATAAATAGATCGAGTTGGCCAAACAAAATCCAAATATCAGAGAAGAAATGCGAGGCTATAAGAGATCATGCATAAAAGAGATCAAAGAAACTCAAATACTTTCATGGATATAAAAACATAGATCTGATCATAAACTTGAAGTTCATCGATCCCATCAAACACACCGCAAAAGAGTTACATCATATGGATCTCCAAGAGACCATTGTATTGAGGATCAAGACAGAGAGATGAAAGCCATCTAGCTACTAACTACGGACCCGAAGGTCTACAAAGAACTACTCACTCATCATCGGAGAGGCACCAATGGGAGTGGTGAACCCCTCCGTGATGGTGTCTAGATTGGATCTGGTGTTTCTGGACTCTGTGGCAATTGGATGAATATTTCGTCGACTCTCCTAGGGTTGTGACGCCCAGGTAATCAAGCTACAGTAACCCTCTGGTAATGATGCCACATCACCTCGATTATTGTTGATAATCTCGTGTTAGCTCGGAACCGAACCAAATTCAAATTTGAATTAAAGTCAAAACAATTAAAGTTTTCAAAAGTCAAAACTAAATTGTTCCTAATGTGTCTAATAATCCATAATAAATGCTGGTGAAGAAATCATCTCTTAATAAAATACTTAAATGCACTAAATAAACTAAAACAGTAGCAAAAACGATTATTTAAATGCTTTAAAATGATAAACAACTACAAACTAATATATTTAGGTGCCAAGTTAATTGTGGCAGTGGTATAATTCCTATTACCAATTTAGGGATCATTTTTGTACTTCACAAAACTAAATTACAATGAGGAACAAAATAAAACAGAAAAGAAATAAAATACATAAAAGAATAAAAAAAACAGAAACAACAAAAAGAGAGGAAAGACCCTCCCTGGCCGATCGGCCCAGCTAGGCTACCAGGCCCACCTGGCCGGCCCACCCTCGCTTCCCCTTATCCCCCCGAAACCCTAACCCACCAACCGCATCACCTCCCACTCCCCCTCCCACGATCCCCACACTCCTCTGCCTCCCTCCCTCGATCCAGATCGGATCGAGGCAATCGGGGCCCGATCCCGAGCTCGCCTCGCCGTGGCTCCCGTTGACGTCGTCGCCGTCGCCCGCCCCGCACCACCTCGCTGGAGCCCCTCGCCGCCTCAACCCCGTCGCCCCGTTGCCGAACCCTCCACGTCACCAGCACCTCCGACGCTGCCACTCGGAGCCCGCCGTCCGTCTGCCTCCTCGACAGCCCGTCGTCCCCGTCCTCCTCGAGCTCGAGCCCGCTGCCATTTTCCCCACGAACGCCGGTGAGGCTCCGGCCTCTCCCTCTCTCTATCTCTGTCCGTCACCGCGCCGGACCACCACCACTTACGGGCGTCGACCACGCTCACTGCGGCCCCGCCCCGCCCGGCGTGTCATCGTGCGTGCCCGCGACCGCCTCCGTGCGCGTGCACGCACTCGCTCATGCGCCGCGCCGCGCCTGCCCGCACGGCCCCGCCGCAGCCTCCACACCGCTCACTGCCGACCCCTTCCCCCCCCCCCTGCGTCCCTCGCTCGCTGCCGAGGCCTTCGCTCGGGACCGTGCCCGCTCCGCTCCGGCCACCCCACTTGACGCGCTCCGCCGTCCTCCCCGACCGCGGCCTCTGCCCGCGACCGCACGCGCCGCTCCGCCCCATGGCCGCGCCCCTGACACGCCAGCGCATCGTCGCCGCTCTCGGGCGCGACCACCGTTGCCGCTGCCGCAGCGCTCCGCTCGCCGGCCCGCTGCTCTGCCGCTGCCGCCGACCGTGGTCTTGCTCCGCCGCCCGCCCGTCGCCTCGGGCCAGCCTCGACGGGCGCTTCGCCCGCTGCCCGCATGCCCGTTCGGGCCACGCCCGATAGGCCCCCCTGGGGGCAATGACACGTGGGCCCGCCCCAGAACAAACAAAAAATAATAATATAAAAAATAATTAAAATAAATAAATAATCAATTAATTAAATTAATTAATCCTAACTAACTAATCTAATTAACTAGTTAGTTTAATTAAACAGTAATTAGATTAGTTAAACCCTAATTAGACTAAACAGTCTATGACGAACGGGACCCACATGTCAGGTTGACCAGGTCAACTGCTGACGTCATGCTGACGTCAGCAAACACTGTTCTGGATAATGTCGATTTAAATAATTAAATAAATCCTAAAATTGATTTAAATCTTTTAAAATTAATATAAAATAAACCGTAGCTCGGATGGAAAAACTTTGTACATGAAAGTTGCTCAGAACGACGAGACGAATCCGGATACGCAGGCCGTTCGTCCGCCACACATCCCTAACCTATCGAACTCGCAACTTTCCCCCTCCGGCTCCTCTGCCCGAAAATGCGAAACACCGGGGATACTTTCCCGGATGTTTCCCCCTTCCCCGGTATCACCTCTTACCGCGTTAGGGCACCCCTAGCACCGATACTTGTCATGTCATACATCGCTATGCATCTGTTTGCTTAAATATTTATTGTTTCTTCCCCCTCTTCTCTCGCTAGACACCGAGACCGACGCCGATGCTACCCAGTACGACTACGGAGTTGACGACCCCTCTCTCTTGCCAGAGCAACCAGGCAAGCCCCCCCTTTGATCACCAGATATCGCCTACTCTTCTCTATACTGCTTGCATTAGAGTAGTGTAGCATGTTACTGCTTTCCGTTATTCCTATCCTGATGCATAGCCTATCCTTGCTAATACTGTTGTTACCATTACCTGCTATCCTACTGCTTAGTATAGGATGCTAGTGTTCCATCAGTGGCCCTACACTCTTGTCCGTCTGCCATGCTATACTACTGGGCCGTGATCACTTCGGGAGGTGACCACGGGCATATACAATATACTTTACACAGTTACATTACCTGTGATACTGTCCGGAGATGGGGGCTGAAGGGGCAGGTGGCTCCATCCCGGTAGAGGTGGGCCTGGGTTCCCGACGGCCCCCGACTGTTACTTTGAGGCGGAGCGACAAGGCAGGTTGAGACCACCTAGGAGAGAGGTGGGCCTGGCCCTGGTCGATGTTCGCGGATACTTAACACGTTTAACGAGATCTTGGTATTTGATCTGAGTCTGGCCACTGGCTTATACGCACTAACCATCTACGCGGGGACAGTTATGGGCACTCGACGTCGTGGTATCAGCCGAAGCCTTCGTGACGTCAGCGACTGAGTGGCGCGCGCCGGATTGGACTGGAACGCCTACTAGGCTAGGTCTGCTTCCGGCCACGTTCGCAACGCGCAGGTGTGCAAAGGGCGATGGGCCCAGACCCCTGCTCCATAGGATTTAGACCGGCGTGCTGACCTCTCTGCTGTGCCTAGGTAGGGCTGCGACGTGTTGATCTTCCGAGGCCGGGCATGACCCAAGAAAGTGTGTCCGGCAAAATGGGATCGAGCGTGTTGGGTTATGTGGTGCACCCCTGCAGGGAAGTTAATCTATTCGAATAGCCGTGATCTTCGGTAACAGGACGACTTGGAGTTGTACCTTGACCTTATGACAACTAGAACCGGATACTTAATAAAACACACCCTTCCAAGTGCCAGATACAACCGGTGATCGCTCTCTCACAGGGCGGCGAGGGGAGGATCATCGGTTAGGATTATGCTATGCGATGATACTTGGAGGACTTCAGTCTACTCTCTTCTACATGCTGCAAGACGGAGGCTGCCAGAAGCGTAGTCTTCGAAAGGACTAGCTATCCCCCTCTTATTCCGGCTTTCTGCAGTCCAGTCCACATATAATAGCCTTATTCCAGTTGATACCAATGCATACATATGTAGTGTAGCTCCTTGCTTGCGAGTACTTTGGATGAGTACTCACGGTTGCTTTCTCCTTCTTTTCCCTCTATTCCTTCTACCTGGTTGTCGCAACCAGATGTTGGAGCCCAGGAGCCAGACGCCATCGTCGACGACGACTCCTACTACACCGGAGGTGCCTACTACTACGTGCTGCCCGCTGACGACGACCAGGAGTAGTTAGGAGGATCCCAGGCAGGAGGCTTGCGCCTCCTTCGATCTGTATCCCTGTTCGTGCTAGCCTTCTTAAGGCAAACTTGTTTAACTTATGTCTGTACTCAGATATTGTTGCTTCCGCTGACTCGTCTATGATCGAGCTCTTGTATTCGAGCCCTCGAGGCCCCTGGCTTGTAATATGATGCTTGTATGACTTATTTTTTTTTGTAGAGTTGTGTTGTGATATCTTCCCGTGAGTCCTTGATCTTGATCGTACACATTTGCGTGCATGATTAGTGTACGGTCAAATCGGGGGCGTCACAAGGGTTCTGGGATTTGGGGGTATTTATAGAGCAAAGAGGCGGTCCCGGGGGTACCTGAGGTGGGCACAACCCACCAGGGCACGCCAGGGCCTCCTGGCGCGCCCTGGTGGGTTGTCCCCTCCTCGGGACTGCCCCCAGGTGCAACTAGGGCCCATCTGCTTCCTTTTGGCCCATAAAAATCATCGTAAAGTTTCGTGCCATTTGGACTCTGTTTGATATTGATTTCCTGCGATGTAAAAAACATGGGGAAAATAGGAACTGGCACTGGGCACTATGTCAATAGGTTAGTACCAAAAATGATATAAAATGACTATAAAATGATTATAAAACATCTAAGATTGATAATAAAACAGCATGGAGCAATAAAAAAATTATAGATACGTTAGAGACGTATCATGCTTGTAGTTCAAAATTGAATTATGCACATTAATGACCAGAAACTCAATTAATGTATAAAAAAGCCCAAACGGACCCGGACTAATCCCAAAATTTAACACGACACTCATAGAGTTCTATGTTGCCTATGTAAAGAAAATCAGGGGCAGTGTATATCGCTTCACACACAAAGGTGACACGTTCCCTCTCAGAACCACGAGCCTTCTTGAGAGAAGCTCCGGTTTGCAAGAAGCTTATACCAAAACTTGTTCCAATTCGGCCAAGTTTTTTACCACAACATGTTAGTGCCATGAAATGACACCATGTCAAGTTTCATGATTTCCAGGCGAGTTTTGGATTTACGGGAATTTAAAAACCAAGTTTCTCAATGTTCTCGGCCGAGTCACGACGCCCAGATGTTTGAATTTCATTCCCATTTCTTGCATGGGACCTAGAAATTCACCCATGGACACACATGTGATTTTTCAACCAACTTTTGTGCACCGGAGCATGTGCTTGGAGTTCAAATTTGAATTATGCACATTAAATGTCCAGAAACTCAATTAATATATAAAAAAGGCCAAACGAACCCGGAATGATTCCAAATTTTAACAAATGTAAATTTAATTAATATCTTCTCTATGTGGGGCATTTAATAAATGTCTATTATATATGTTTTCTACCCTATTCAAATTTAGTAGATATGATAGTTTGATGCTCTCACATAATCCCAAAATTTAACACGACACTCATATAGTTCTATGTTGCCCCTGTAATGAAAATCAGGGGGAGGCAACGTATATCGTTTCACACACAAAGGTGACACGTTCCCTCTCGGTACCACGAGGCATGTTGAGAGAATCTTCGGTTTTGCAAGATGCTTATACCAAAACTTGTCCCAATTCAGCCAAAAATTATACATATGAAAACAGGGTTTAGATTATCCCGAACATCTCGCTACCTAGACCAATGTACTGTGATTCAAATTCAACATAAAATGGATACAAATATTTGAATTGGAGATCGTATGGTACATGTAGTTCACAGTGAAATATGATTACTACTATATGCATGTTTTTTGTTATCAAGATAATATTTGAATGATGGTATAACTTGACAAAAATCATATTCAAATAAGGAAAATTGATTCAAATTTAGTCCATATGGTAGACGACAATATATATGTTCATAGGGTGGAGTAAAATGTTCCTCTATGATGGAAGATCAA
This sequence comes from Triticum urartu, assembly GCF_003073215.2. Taxonomy (NCBI): domain Eukaryota; kingdom Viridiplantae; phylum Streptophyta; class Magnoliopsida; order Poales; family Poaceae; genus Triticum; species Triticum urartu. The sequence goes on from NC_053022.1 coordinate 280,915,769, forward strand.
AATGTAGGACTAAATCCATTATAAACCGCAAGGTCACCTAACGATATATTCGAATTCAACATAACGTGGATTCAAAAATTCAAATTCGAGTTCCTGACATTTATAATCATATAAAAAGGGACATGACTATTTCTTGTGGTGGGAATTGATTTGTTTTTTGTTGTTGTTGAGGGAAGTGTGAATTGACTTGGTACTGTATAGGGTAATCCTATTCTCCTGATTTTTTTTACATTTTTCTTGTAGTTTTTTCAATGGAATTTATAGCAATATAGTAAAAGGGGACATGACTCTCTTGTGTCTTGTATGAATTGTTTTTTTGTACACGTTAAGTTTGTTCTGCCGAACATGAATCTGTGCCTTGTTATCCCGAAATTTTCAAGCTTGAGTATCTTTTGCCTCATCTACTATGAAACTCCCGCCTCTTCAACCCGCGCCACGCCTTATTATCTCGAAATTTCGACACGTGCGAAAACTCACTCCTTATTCGAAATCGGTCCCGCAGCCCAGACACGCTAAATCCCCCTTCTACCCCTCAGCCGGAACTGCCGGCTTGACGTCGCGTGGTCAAAACCGGTGGGGTATGCTGGTAACTTACCCTACATTTCAGACAAGCGCGTCCCTAAGCCATGGCTCCCCCTACCTTCCCCTTTGACCCCCATTCATACACCGAGGCCGCCAAAACCCGCTAAACCCCACGCTCGTCCGTCGGCCTCCCAACCGCCGCCCAGCTGGAGACTCTTCCCCGACGATGTCGTCCACCGCAACATCTCGTCGTCCCTCATCCACCGCACCGTATGAGGATCCGTCATCGATCTCATTGTCTCGCCGGATCAGCCACCCCGTCCTCCACCTCCAAGGAGCTGCCCCGACGTTCGCCTCATCTATCGCGCCACCTCCATCCCCACAGCGCCGTCTTGACCTACCCCACCGGAACCACAAGACCCTCACCAATTCCTTCGATGAAGCCCAGGCCTACTCGGCGCCACCAAGGAGGTTCTGCACTCACCGCTGCATTTTATCTTTTATTCGATCTCATGGGGCTGTCGGTGCTCGATACTGAGCAGCAATGGTGAGTCTCCATCGACGGCACCATCGCCGGCCACTTCATCCACGGCGTCTCTCCCCATGCTGTTGCTTCCTCGGCGGTTACTTCCACACCATCACTAGCTGCAGCTGCTCTGGCTCTCGCTCGCTCACACTGCTGCTGCTCCGGCTCTCACTCACGCTGCGGCTCTGTTCTTGCTGTCGGTCGCGCTGTTGCATTGCTCTTGCTTTCGTTCGTGCTGCTGCTCTGCTCTGCTATTGTTGTCAGTCGCGCTGAAGTTCTGCTCTTGCTCTTGTTTGTGCTGCTGCTCTGCTCTTGATCTCGCTCCCGCTGCTACTGTTGTTCAACAACCTCCGGCAGCTACATGAGTTGCTGCTTTAGTACTCGCTCGTGGTGCTGCTGCATGACTTGCTCTCTGCTAGTGCGTTCCCTGCTCGAGCGGCTACTGATTTAGATCACTGCTTCTCTACTACTAGTGCTCAAACACCCTAAACATCTATTGCAATGCTCTGCTACTAATTCAATCAGTTTCCATAGTAAAATTCAGTTTCGACTGTAAAGTTCAGTTTCTTCAGTTAAGTTCAGAGTGAACAATATTTATAGCATCTGTCAGAGCGGCCGTGGCGTGGCTGATGCGTTTTACATCTAGCACTTTTTGGTGATGTATTTTACATCATCTATTGCAGATGATATTAGAGTCCCACTTCAGATTAATGTTGTTTGTCTTGTCCTGCTTCAGCCTCACCGCCGTACACCTCACCGGAGCTGCTTCAACGATGGAACCGTCCATCACAGTGGAGCAGTACCCTGGGCGCTGTTTCCAGAGGCCTTAGATCTTCTTCCCCGCCTTCAACAGTCACACCAGCATCACCATCCTCCATATCCAACCCAATGATGCTGAGGTCGACAAGGCTATGCCAAAGAGGTTGTACACTCGTTGCATCACTTTGTTACTCTGCATTCATGTTGATCCCTCAGAGATCCTTTGCTATGGAACTACTATGGTACTACTATTCATGCATTTGGTTAGAAGGAGTGGAGCAAAGCAAAACTGGAGTATTTTTTCATTTGGTGTCTCTTTCAAAGAAAAAACGTAGGAATTTTAATATCCACTTGGACGTCCTTTTCAAATTAATATGCATGAAGAACAAGACTAATTGCATTACTGGCATGGTTTGACTTTAATTTGACCATGTTTCTCCTTTCCTGTGTTCTTCCAATCATGTGAACCAAACACTCAGGTTGACATAAACCCTATGTTTCCAAATGCTCTGTTTTGCACGTGCATTCCTATCCTATTCCCGTGTTTTTCCCGTCCCTACGTTTATTGAATCCTCCAATTCTAAGGAGCCCTTACAGATTTACTTCATTTTCAAATAGGCGTCAAGAAAACTCTGTGTGTTATGTCTTGCTCCTGTCGTGCCGTCATCCACCCCACCTGAGGTGCACAATCGACGGAAGCGTTCACTATAGCAGAGATTCCCCCTGCAGACTTTCTTTCACCGCCTCAAATCATCTTCCCCGTTGCCAGCAGCCACGCCAACTGCATTATCATCATGGATAGAGCAGATGAACTCGAGGACTACACAGTTCCGGAAGAGAGGTCGCACTCTTTCGTGTTTGCTTACGTTATACATCGAGGCAGAAACAAATAGTATCTGTCTACTATCTGGTTCATCTGGGGTCTTCTATGTGGTTCATGTTGGGTGGGCAACAAACAGTAGATGATCCATTGTCTATCTTTTTAAACTGAAGCTATAATCTACCTGCTATCATCAGTTTTGGATCTATCCACTCATTTTCTACCATCAGTCTTGATTTCTGCATGCACCCCTTAGGCCTTACATAATCTAACTATTTTTATTAGATATGCATGTCAGTTATTGTACACAATCGTACTGAACATGTAGAGAAAAAGAGAAGACCATTGCGTGGGAATATAATTTCATGTAGACGCCGCTCCATGGTGGGTGAAGTGGGCCCCCCTCCCACCATTCGAGATTGTGTTCTAGAGGAAGATAACTGTTCAGATGGGGATTCAGATGGAGCCGACCACTCCTATTTACCACATGAGGTGTTTGCTCTAACCTGGCATGCTGATGTTGGTAATATCATGCATATGACGCCTCGCATTGCTTACATTATACATCTTGTATGTCATCAGCTTAGTTTAGATTTGCTTTGTGTGAATGCCACATGTTTGGTTTCTATATCATACTCCCATCGTTCCTAAATATGTCTTTTTAGAGATTTCAACAAGTGACTACATACGGAGCAAAGTGAGTGAATCTACACTCTAAAATATGTCTATATACATCTGTATGTGGTAGTCCATTTGAAATCTCTAAAAAGAAAAATATTTAGGAATGGAGGGAGTATATGGGAATTATGCAATGCCATCTTCTTTAGCCAGGCATCATATGCACGAATCATGCAATGCCATCCTGTTTAGCCAGTCATCGTATATGTGAACTGTATCGAGCCATATTTGTTTTTCATAATGTATTCCATTTGTCAACAATGTTTATACATTCATCTACTCTTCCTATGCATCGACCATTTGAGTCGGTCATGGGAAAATCTGGAGTGAAAACAAGGTCTTCTGAGCAGTCAGTGCTACCTGTCGATGTAGATTTCTTGCTGGTTACAGATAGCTCCTTAGAGGGGGATTCAGAGATAGATGACCCGTCGTATCCCCCCTGAGGTGCATGCTCTAAATTGGCAGGGTTATATTGCTCATATCATGCATATGGTGTCTTGCATTGCCATGCCATCTCCTTAGATTAGACATGCTTTGTGTGAATGCCTCCTATTTGCTTTCTATATCAGATATGTGAATTATGCAATGCTATGTTTTTCAGATAGTTATCATATATGTGAATTATGCACCGCCATGTGGCCAGACATCATATATGTGAATTATCTCATACATCTTTTTTTCATTACGTATTCCATTTGTCAACAATATGTGTATATTGAAATACTCTTCATGTGTATCAGCCATTTGAGCTGGTTATGGAAAAATCGGGAGTAAAAACAAGGTCTTCAGAGCATGCAATGGTACCCGTTAAAGAATATATCTCGATGGTTACAGGTAGCTCCTCAGAGGAGGATTCAGCGATAGATGACCAGTCCTATATCCCACCTGAGGTGTATGCTCTAAGTTGCAATGTTGATATTTCTCATATCATGCATATGGTGTCTTGCATTGCTTAGTTTAGACATCATATGCACAATATTGAATTCCATCTGCTTAGTTTAGAGATCATACATGCGAGTGCCAGCTGCTTAATATATGAATCAATTATGTCAATTATATCATGCCATCATGTATACTTAGACAACATGTATGTGAATTATTTCATCCCAACCTATTTTAGAAACACATCATATAGTTTTGTCATGTTATCCTATTTAGATACTCATCATATGTTGAATTATGCCATTATATCCTGTTAAGTTATCCATCATATATCTGAAACTGTGTCATGCTATCATGTTTAGCTAGGCATCATATATGTGAAATTGTGTCATGTTGTCCTGTTTGGTTAGACGACATATATGTGAATTACCACATATGTCTATCATACAATGTCTGTATATTCAATTTATTTTCTTGTTTATCAGCCATCTGAATTGGAGGGGTGATGGCAGTATCTAAGGGAGCAAAACCCATTCTTCACAAAAGACGGTGCTACCTGTCGATGCGGATAGAACCATGGGTGTACTGGCCCATGAACTAGCCCCACCACACATAATCGAGACTCTTCCAGATTGCACACTTACACCGTTGGACAAAGAACCAGCTACAACCCATCTAACCCCAACCCCAACGAATAGTAACCCACATCTAGTTGACACAGCACCATGTCCACCACAGAGTACCCCCACACGGGCAGTTTGTAAAGCAACTATGAAAGTGCATTATATCGACTAGAGGGGGGGTGAATAGGCGATTTTTATGGAAGTCTTCAAAATGTGGAAGTTATGAAGACAAACGATAGAAATAAACCTATTACCCTGCAGCGGAAGGTAGACTACACTAGGAAAGCCATAGTCAAGTATTCAATAGAGTGAAAGCACAATGACTAATAGCAGCAATGTAGTAAGGATCGGGTAGGAAGATATTGTGAAGCCACACAAAACACGCGGTCACTCAGTGAAGACAAAAGATAGTGCGAACATACAATGACTTCACAAGGAGTAACAGTAAGTAAAGGGAAGGGAAGATGAAACCAGTGACTCGCTGAAGACAATGATTTGTTGGACTAGTTCCAGTTGTTGTGACAACTGTACGTCTGGTTAGGGCGGCTAGGTATTTAAACCTTAGGACACACAGTCCCGGACACCCAGTCCTGAACACGCAGCTCAGGACACCCAGTCCTCACCATATTCCCCTTGAGCTAAGGTCACACAGACCTCGCCCAATCACTCTGGTAAGTCTTCAAGGTAGACTCCCAAACCTTCACAGACTTTGTTCACCGGCAATCCACAATGTCTCTTGGATGCTCAGAACGCGACGCCTAACCGGCTGGAGGATGCACAGTCCTCAAGTGTAATAAGTCTTCAGATCACACAGACAAGAAGACTTTAAGTGATGCCTAATTCTCTTTGGCTCTGGGTGGTTAGGGCTTTATCCTCGCAAGGAATTCTCTCTCAAAGGCTTCGAGGTGGGTTGCTCTCAAACGACAAAAGCCGTACTCTGAATCTGAGCAGCCAACCGTTTATGGTTGTAGGGGGTGGGCTATTTATAGCCACTTGGCAACCCGACCTGATTTGTCCGAAATGACCCTGGGTCACTAAGGAACTGACACGTGTTCCAACGGTCAGATTTCAAACTCACACGGCAACTTTACTTGGGCTACAAGCAAAGCTGACTTGCCCGACTCTGGACAAGATTCGCTCTCAAAGTCTTCACTCGAAGACATAGGTTTTGTTTAAGCATCACTTCAGTCATTCTGACTGGTTCTCTTGGACCCCACTTAACAGTACGGTGGTTCCTATGACTCAACACAGAAGAAAGAGAACTACGAAAGATCTAAGTCTTCGAGCTCCATAGGCTTCATGTGGTGTCTTCTCTTGTCATAGTCTTCAATGTGAATATCTTCATATACCACCTTTTTACTTCAATGTCTTCATACATTTTTAGGGGTCATCTCTGGTAGGAAAACCGAATCAATGAGGGACTTCTACCTGTGTTATCCTGCAATTCTCACAAACACATTAGTCCCTCAACTAGGTTTGTCGTCAATACTCCAAAACCAACTAGGGGTGGCACTAGATGCACTTACAATCTCCCCCTTTTTGGTGATTGATGACAAACTAGTTGAAGTTTTCAACAGGGAATATAATCTGTGAAATTGTAAAGGATAAGGAATTGTCTTCATAAGTTGCAAGGGCTCCCCCTGAAGATGTGCATATAAGTAATTTGCTTTTGGAATGCAAATGCACATGGCAGGTTGTACTTGTGGAGATCCACTTCAACTTATGATGACAATCCACTATGCATGTGAAAGTATATGAAGATAATGACATGCATAATGGAAAATGGACGTCTGCAGAATGATCTAAGTGCGGAATTTGTCGTCGCACATGCGGAATTTATCATTGCAACACAAGGTGGCAGATAAGTAGCAGACGACCATCGAGTTTAAGTGTTACAACTCAAAGAACCAAATGTAGCAAAACGAGAGTTGTAAGCACGAAGCAAAATATAAAGCACCCGCCCATATGGACCCGCTTGAAGACTATCAACCTCATATGCTTCTCCCCCTTTTGTCAGTAAGGACCAAAAAGGTTTGAAGACATAGAGCATCTACTCGTTCCCATGAGGAATAGGTGAAGCAGCAGGGTCGTTGGTGGTGTTTGGCGGTGCTGAAGAGTTTGGAGTAGAGTCGAAGCGTGCTGAAGGAGGTGGCGGTGAAGTAGCATCATCTTCATCCTCGATCACTCTGGCATTCACAGTTGCAGCAGAGGAAGAGAACTCAGAGTCTTCAAGGGATGGAGTTCGTCGCAGCACTGCCCTTCGAGGAGGTGTGGAGTCAAACTTGAATCGCTCAGTGAAGCCATCCTCTTGAAGATCATCTTCAGAACACATCAGCGTTAGCCCTTTCCATGTGCGGCGAGAGGTTTCATGGGCAACAAAAGCATTCTTGGTGGCAAGATTGCGAATGCGATTAACATCCACCAAGAGGCTTTGCATCTGACGCTTCAGCCAGTCATGATGCCTATCCTGTTTCTGATGAAGAGCCACAAGAAGCTCTCGGTCGTTGAGAACACGAGTGCGCTTCTTGGGTCGTGGAGCAGTTGTACTGTCAGTGGCTTCAGTGAGAGCAGGATGCGGTGCACGTGTAGTGCCAGCCAAAGAATACACACGAGTTACGGCTTCAACTCCTTCAATGTTCTGAGAAAAACTTTGATGCTCTGCATTCTAAAGACTTAGGGGTTCCTTGGCAGGCTCAGGATAGATGGCTTCAATCGACATATCCACATCAGGCAGAAAAATCCGATGATTGCGAGCAGATGGCTGATACGAGATAGTGGAGTGAAGTTTGATCAGCCGCATGACCCATGGGGCATAGAACTTCAAGCCAAACAGATCAGAGCCTGATGCAGCAAGTTGGCGAATGAAGAAGTCTTGTGCATTGAAGCATTTTCCATGAAGAATACAGAAGACCAAAGTCTAAATTGCACCTTCAAGCTTGGCATGTGGAGAATGTCCTTTGATTAGCCAGAGAGTTCGCCTTATGATGTGATAAATGGTTCTTGGCAGATACTCAAGGTCTTCAACAAAGAACTCCGTGGGATAAGCAGCATCTTGGGGCAATGGCTTCATCATACTGAGCATCTGACTCATATTAGGTTCAGTCTTCTGAAAGATGCTCTCAATAGCTTCACTATGAAGCTGACAGCCATGCTCGTAGAGATCGCCAGGAGTGGGCAAACCAGTGACATCAATGATGTCAAAGGCTTTGGCTTCGTGATGAACGTTTCCTGTCATCCACTCCAGGACCCAAGTCTTCGGATCTCTGTTATACCCGCGGATGTGAAGTGTGGCATAGAATTGGAGCAGCAACTCTTCATTCCAATGCTCTTGGTCAGTGATGAATGGCAGCAATCCAACTTCTTTGAAGCAATCCAGAGCTTCTTCCAGACAGGGCAGACCAGCTATAGCTTCAATGTCAAGACGCTTGTGGGGGAAGATGCGACCTTGATTGTATAGAATGCAGGAGTAATAGCTTCGCTGTGGATAGCTCCAGAACCGATCAGATGATATCCTTTCCCTTGAGTAGGGGTTCCTGGAGCTATTGAAGAATGTGTTGTCTGCTCTGAAGCCATTGATATTGAAGGATCCAGGTGCTGATGCAGGACCTGGGAACCTGGGCAATCTTGGGATTGGCTTCTGTACCTGAGGCCTGTGCTCAACATGATAGTCAAACTAGGGACCGGCAGCAGGTGCAGGAACAGAAGCAGTGGGATCAGTGGCTTCGCTGACTTCTGGTGCTTTTGTTGGTGATGTCTCCACATTAGCTTCAGCCATGACAGCGTCAGTGGCTTCAGTGGTGTTGGCGGTGGCAGCCTCAAGATTTTCAACCTCCACTTGACGAGCTGGAGGGTCGGTCACAATCACGTTCTCCTCGAGAACCGCTTCTTGGTGGGACAGGGGAGTAGCAGCTTGTGGGACTTCTTCTTCATCGGCTGATGCAGCGGGATGTCTTCAGCAGATTCAGCTTCAGACGCAGAGACTGGAGGCCTTGGTCCTTTGCGAAGCCTGCGCAACGCAGGCGACGCCTGTGTAGTTGGAGTTGGCTGGGCCTCAAAGTCTTCTTCCTCTTGTGGGCGATCAGCCCATGAAGCATCCTGAGTGATTGGCGTCAGAGGACGACCAATGCTGATGAGTTCGCTGTGCTCGAGCTGAGGAAGGACTGCACCATCTTCTACATGGTCATGGTGACCAATGTCTTCAGCAGCGAGGGGATCAGCTGCTGGAAAGTCTTCAGCTTCATGAGCCTCTGTGAAAGCAGGCTCATGGATTGTCAGTTGGCGTTCAGCGTCAGGACGAACCATAGAAATGGGTTCAACAATCAGAGGCTCTATGGGAGCAGTCCGTTCTTTCTTGGTCTTCCTCTTCTTCTTGGAGGGGGCAATAGGAGAGGCTTCAGGATGTTTCCTCTTCCTGGCTTCAGCCTCAGAAGTCCTCGTATTCTTGAGCTCTGAAGTGGTTGACCGGCTTTTTGGCTTCGAGCCAGTCATTCTAGTTGGGAAGACAATGGGATCTGCTTCCTGCCTTGGTCCTGCCTGTGTAGTTGGAGTTGGATGGGCCTCAAAGTCTTCTTCCTTTTGTGGGCGATCAGCCCATGAAGCATCCTGAGCGATTGGCGTCAGAGGACGACCAATGCTGATGAGTTCGCTGTGCTCGAGCTGAGGAAGGACTGCATCATCTTCAACATGGTCATGATGACCAATGTCTTCAGCAGCGATGGGATCAGCTGCTGGAAAGTCTTCAGCTTCATGAGCCTCTGTGAAAGCAGGCTCATGGACAGTCAGTTGACGCTCTTGATGTTCAGCGTCAGGGCGAACCATGGAGATGGGTTCAACAATTAAGGGCTCTATGGGAGCATCCCGTTCCTTCTTGGTCTTCCGCTTCTTCTTGGAGGGAGCAGTAGCAGAGGCTTCAGGATGTTTCCTCTTTCTGGCTTCAGCCTCAGCAGTCCTTGTCTTCTTCAGTTCTGAAGCGGTTGACCTGGCCTTTGGCTTCGAGCCAGTCATGCTAGTTGGGAAGACAATGGGATCTGCTTCCTGCCTTGGTGCATCGGGTTCAGCCGTAGCGGGCTTCTTCTTCTTCTTTGCGGCCATCCTGGGGTCGATGCCAGGATGCCCAAGGGCCTTGCGCTTCTCAGCCTCATTGTAGGCTTGCACACATCTGTCAGCCAGAACCTTCATGCGCTCACGCGAACCCTGAGCTTCTGCACGTTTCTTGAGAAAGGCTTCCTTGAGCTCGTGCAGCATAATCTTGAAGTTCTTACCTCTTGCACGCTGAGCTTGGCCATATGCTTCTTGAACTAAGATTTCTCAAAGTCAATCTTCTGCTTCAGTTCAACAATGCGCTAGACGATAGCTAGCTCTGAAGCAATGGCGCCATGGAAGGCGACACTAAGGCCAATGGGTAGTTGCAGATCTTCGAAGCTGATGTTTGGCGTGTCAAACCACTCGTCAATGAAGTTGTGGATGATGGTTACATCAAAGAGAGGCAGATCATTGAAGATTTCTGCTTCTTCTTTTCTCTTGATGAGTTGCTCAAGAGCGTCATCTGCAAGATCTTCATCACTTGACAGATCAATGGCATCATTGCACAGAATGGCAGCAGCTGTTAGCTCTTGGCTGGTGTGTGGCAGAGGCATCTTGACCTTCTGGGGCTTGGAGATGCGTGATAAATCTTCGGACTGCACACTGTCTTCAGGAGGTGCAGTTGCCAGTGGCTTCGCCTGTGAGATTTTTGGTGAAGGGGCAGGCTTTGAAGCTTTAGGCTTCTTCAACTTCTTTGGCTTCGGCGCTGCAGGCGCTTCATCTGATTCAGCGTCAGCTACAGGCTCATTCACTGCAGTCCCTTGAACCAAGATATGGGTGATGAGGCCTTCAAGGTTGTAGAAAGGATCGATGACATTGGGTTCTGCATCTCGTGTGCCATCAGCCCTTGGAGCTGAGGGACCAGGGTTGAAGTCTAGTCCCAATGTCTTCTTGTTTTGCTTCGCTGAGTTCTGGGAAAACTGGAAGTTGCGCTTGAACAGAATGTCGTCACGACACCATAGTAGTGACGATGGGTGTGCATCAACAGGCTGTGGCCCACGGACCATGCAGGGATAGAAGCCTTGTTCAATGGCTTCATCTCTGGACCTGGGTTGAAGATTCTTGTATAGGATGTCTCCCCACGGTCTCTTGATGGCATTTTTCTCAGCATATTCCTGTGTTACAAATCGGTATTTGAACCATTGTTCTACCCAATATCTTCGAATCCATTGGATTCGGGTCTTGCGCTGACTGTAATCCTCTTCAGGATCTGTCTTGTACAGTTCTGAGAGGTCATCTGGCAGATCTCTAGATGTTTCTCCACGACGCTTTCTGCCACCCTTCCTTGCTGATTTCTCTGAATCCATGAACTTTAAATTGAAAGGCTTCAACACGTTCAAAGGCTTCAAAGATTTTCGCTTGCTGGACAAACAGGAACTTGCTTCGGTAGAATTTATATGATGCTGTAAGAATTCTGTAAATGAATGCAGACTATGAGAACCAAGGGATTCTCCCACGGACATGTACTTGTGACAGCATTAAGGTGCGAGGGAAGGGGAAGAGGTCATATGCATTCTCAGAAGATTTTGAATATAAAACAGTTTAGAAGACATTGACCTCATCGTGCGAAGACATTCACTCATAGATAAGGAGATGGTTCCAGATTTGTACGAGTCCAAAGATCAGTACAAGTGAGGAATCTAACTACTTTGTGAAGCATAAGTGAATATACTAGGCATGTTATGAGATGCAGTATGAGAGAGATCTAACTTGTGTGAATAGAAACTGCTTGTGGTAGAAAGTGACAAAGCCATAGGATCAACGGTGCCGTAAAAAGGAAGTTTTATTTACCACACTAAGAACTACTAGACGGAGTGGAAGATGAGGCCGAGCAGTTTGATCTTCCGTGCCCTAACTTGGCGACGGAGGACACCCACAGCGACGGCGGAGAGGACGATGTCCGCGGTCGGCGTGAAGACAGCGTCAGAGAGGTTGCGGCAGCGAAGCGCTTCGTCGCTGGCGTCGTCGAGGTCTAGCGGTGGCGCTAGGGTTCGTGCGAGAGTGGAAGAAGAGATAATGACCGCCGTGAAGTGTGTATTTATAGGTACAGGGGCGGCACTGCGTTATTACACAGGTGCCCCTGGCGATTCACATCTGAGGAACACGTGGCCATCATACAGAATTTTGGGGTTTGTTCCACGTCCCACGCACGCCTGGATTGTCGGGTGGTCGTTCCTACTTCTCTGAGTTTCATGTGGAGGAATGAGCATTGAAAGTGGACTTAAGGTTTGTCTTTGTATCTTCTGCTAACAAGGACGCGGAGAAGACATTCGACAGTTTCAATAGAATGCATATGATTTGGAGAGATAGAGTTTGAGATAGATAGCATAGAGAGGTTAGGGTCCGATCACATTCACTTAGTTCAAAAGATTCAACAAGAAGACATAGCTATAAGTGAATGCTGTAGAGGACAGAACACTAGTATATATATATATATAATCAACATAGTGCAGATAATCATGAAGACATGTTGAGATTGAAGCCAAACCAAATGTGAAGACATAGCAAGGTAACGCCATGAGTGAAACACTTCAAAATAGAACATTTGGTGGTAGCGCTACCCACCGTATAGGAAGTATTAGACCCAGACACGGCACACAATTATCGTGGCGCTCCGAAGTCAAATTCCATATTAATGTATTCACACTTAGAATGTATGTCTTCATTGATTGAAGATATACTTTACTTTGTGTGTTGCACATCTAAGTCATCAATATGCATAAGGGTTAGGATGTGTGCCTGGTCACAGGACATTTGAGGATTCCAGGATATTTAGCTCACACCGTAACTTGCAAAATCTCTTCTCATCCAAGGGCTTGGTGAAGATATCTGCCAATTGCTCTTCAGTGTTGACGTGTATGATATCAATATCTTCCTTCACAACATGATCTTTGAGAAAGTGATGACGAATTTCAATGTGCTTTGTCTTCGAGTGCTGAACTGGGTTGTTGGCAATCTTGATGGCGCTTTCGTTGTCGTAGTAGAGTGGCACTTGCTTCAGATGAATGCCATAGTCTTTGAGTGTTTGCTTCATCCACAGAAGCTGAGCGCAGCAAGATCCAGCAGCAATGTATTCAGATTCAGCAGTGGAGAGAGATACACAGTTCTGCTTCTTTGAAGACCAACATACAAGTGATCGTCCCAGAAAGTGACATGTGCCTGATGTAGACTTGCGATCAACTTTGTCACCAGCATAATCAGCATCCGAGAATCCAACCAGATCAAACTCTGAGCCCTTTGGATACCATAATCCTAGAGTTGGGGTGTGAGCCAAATATCGAAGAATTCGCTTCACAGCTAAGTGATGCGACTCCTTTGGTGCCGCTTGAAATCGAGCACACATGCAAACACTAAGCATAATATCTGGCCTAGATGCACATAGATAAAGTAAAGAACCAATCATCGAGCGGTATACCTTTTGATCGAACTCTTTACCATTGTCGTCAGGACCCAGATGATGCTTGGCTGGCATTGGTGTCGTGAAGCCTTTGCAGTCTTGCATATCGAACTTCTTCAGGCAATCTTTGAGATACTTCTCTTGAGATATGAAGATGCCGTTGCGTTGTTGTCATATTTGAAGACCGAGAAAGAACTTCAGCTCTCCCATCATAGACATTTGATATTGCTCTTGCATCATATATCCAAACTCTTCACTGTACTTCTGATTGGTGCAGCCGAAGATAATGTCATCCACATATATTTGGCACACAAATAGTTCACCATCATATGTCTTCGTGAAGAGAGTGGGGTCGAGAGAACCAGGTATGAAGCCTTTGCTCTTCAGGAAGTATTTGAGTGTGTCATACCAGGCCCGAGGGGCTTGTTTGAGGCCATACAGTGCCTTGTTGAGCTTGTATACCATGTCAGGATGTTTTGGATCTTCAAAGCCAGGAGGTTGTGCAACATAACTTCTTCTTCAATCTTGCCATTGAGGAAGGCGCTCTTCACATCCATTTGATAAAGAAGTATGTTGTGATGATTTGCATAGGCCAGCAGTATGCGTATGGCTTCAAGTCTAGCCACAGGAGCAAATGTTTCATCGAAGTCAATGCCTTCCACTTGAGTATATCCTTGAGCAACGAGACGAGCTTTGTTTCTGACAACTTGACCATGCTCATCTTGCTTGTTGCGGTATATCCATTTGGTGCCTATTATGTTGTGCTTTCGAGGATCGGGACGCTTGACCAGTTCCCATACATTATTCAACTCAAACTGTTGAAGCTCGTCTTGCATAGCTTGAATCCATTCAGGTTCCATGAAGGCTTCTTCAACTTTCTTGGGTTCTGTTATTGAGACGAATGCGAAGTGCCCACAGAAATTTGCTAGTTGAGTTGCCCTTGAACGAGTGAGTGGACCGGGTGCATTGATGCTATCAATTATTCTTTCAATCTGCACTTCATTGGCAACGCGAGGATGTACAGGGCGAAGATTTTGCTCTTGCTGATCATTGTCGTTGCTAGAAGGAATGTCTTCAGGCTGAGCATTGTCTTCATGTTGATCAGGTGCTGAGATGATAAGTTCTTCTTCAGGATGAGCTTCAGAAGGTATAATTTCTCCAGTTCCCATTAGCTTGATTGATTCACTGGATGGAACTTCATCTAGCACATTTGGCAGTTGCTCTCTTTGTGAACCGTTGGTCTCATCGAACCGCACATCCACTGTTTCAACCACTTTGTAATGAAAGAGATTGAAGACTCTGTAGGAGTGCGAACCCTTTCCATATCCAAGCATAAAACCCTCATGTGCTTTTGGTGCAAACTTTGAGGTGTGATGTGGGTCCTTGATCCAGCACCTGGCGCCAAATACTCTGAAGTAACTGACATTTGGCTTCTTGCCAGTAAGGAGCTCACAAGATGTCTTGTTCAGAAGCTTGTGAAGATAAACACGATTGATTGTATGGCATGCAGTATCAATGGCTTCAGACCAGAATTTTCTTGGAGTCTTGTATTCATCTAGCATCGTTCTGGCCATCTCAATGAGTGTTCTGTTCTTGCGTTCGACGACCCCATTCTGCTATGGCGTGTACGGGGTTGAGAATTCATGTGTGATGCCCAAGGTATCAAGATATGTATCAAGGCCAGTGTTCTTGAATTCAGTGCCATTGTCACTTCTGATATGCTTTATCTTGGCGCCATAGTTGTTCATTGCTCGATTGGCGAAGCGTCTGAAGACATCCTGCACTTCAGTCTTGTAAAGGATTATGTGCACCCAAGTATATCTAGAATAATCATCAACAATGACAAAGCCATAGAGACAAGCAGTAGTAGTAAGAGTTGAGTAATGAGTGGGACTGAAAAGATCCATGTGAAGCAGTTCGAAGGGTCGAGTAGTGGTCATGATTGTCTTCGAGGGATGTTTGTCCCTCGTCATCTTTCATGCCTCACAGGCACCGCATAAGTGATCTTTCTTGAACTTGACACCCTTGATGCCTATGACATGCTTCTTTTTTGCCAGGGTGTGGAGGTTCCTCATGCCAGCATGCCCAAGCCTCCGATGCCAGAGCCAGCATTCTGAAGCTTTTGCTAGAAGACATACGGCAAGCTGTGGTCCTACTGAGAAATCTACCACGTACAAATCATCTTTTCGATACCCTTCAAATACTAGAGACTTGTCAGATTCCATTAGAACAAGGCAACGATATTTTCCAAATATTATGATCATGTTTAAATCGCAAAGCATTGAGATAGACATTAAGTTGAAGCCAAGGGATTCAACAAGCATGACTTTATCCATGTGTTGATCCCTTGAGATTGCAACTCTACCTAGACCCAATACCTTACTTTTACCAGTGTCAGCAAATGTGATGTGGCTCTTGTCGGATGGACATAAGGTTGAGTCCATAAGAAGGCTTCTTTTGCCAGTCATGTGATTTGTACACCCACTATCAATAATCCATTCTGAAGACGCTGGTGTCGTACCCTACAGTGCAGTTAGGGGGATAGGCTTCACGAAGAGCATTGTGAAGCAAAAACATTTGACGAACCAGTGGGTTATGAAAGCTTAGATCCAGATTAGGACTAATAGGGAGAGTAGCAAGTGATTCAGGAACGAAGTACATAGTAAGACCATTCGGGCATTTGATCTTGCGCCCTACAAGATGTTTAAGGTCCCCAGCAATAGCGTCAGACGATTTTGATTTTCTGCTGGAGACCTTTCCCTACAAAAGAGAGTTAAGCTTTCTTAGCCACCCACATCTTTAAGGGTGGCTTAGAAGCAATAAGTCTAAGTGCAGCATCTGAGAAGTTTGGCTTTGGAGCCCTAGCAAACAGTCTTGTAGGCGGACAATAGTACTCATAAGAATAAGCAGAATAGTTCTTGGTCTTATGAACATGGCGGTTTGATGAACCGCTCTCATATTCATATGCCTGAGTATGGTTTCCCTGCAAAACATTTGCGTTAGTGCGACTCAGGTGAGTCCTCTGTCTGTATGAAGCCTTTGGACCGTATGAAGCCTTTGGTCTGAGGTTTGTCTTCTTCATGTGAGGTGTCATGATGACATTCACAGGAAGATTCTCCAGACACCTTTTCGGAACCCAGATCTTCTTCATAGGCAGTCCATTCCTGCAGTTAGTACCAATGTACCTGGCAAACACTTCACCATTCTGATTCTTAAATAGTTTATAGTTTGCATCAAGGGATTCATCAATGATAATGGGGTTAGCACAAGTGAAGCCAGATAGATTGGATGGATCTGCTAAAGGTTCCTTTGCAGCAACCCACGTGGTTTTGGGGTACTGCTCAGGTTTCCAGTAAGAGCCATCAACATTCATTTTCCTTACGAACCCAACACCCTCTTTCCTCAGGTTTCGGTTCAGAATCTGCTTTTTGAGGACATCACATAGTGTCTGATGCCCTTTAAGACTTTTGTACATCCCTGTTTCAAGCAATGTCTTCAACCTAGCATTCTCATCTGCAATAGCAGTGGTATCCTCAGCAGAGGGGTTAGTTACCACATCAACAGTTGAAGATATTGCAACAGTAGTAGCAGTAGAACATTCAGCAACAGAAGTAGCATTATCACGCTCAATGCATTTAAGACATGGTGGTTCAAATCCTTCCTGAGCGGAACTGATCTGTTTGGCGCGAAGTGACTCGTTTTCCTTTTGAAGATCTTCATGAGCCGCTCTCAATTTCTCAAGATCTTGCTTCCTTTGAAGATAATCATAGGAAAGCTTTTCATGATTTGTTGAGAGAGTTTCATGACGACTTTCAAGTTCCTCATACTTAACGTGAAGATTTTTTATGTCTTCAATTAAGGATTCAGATCGAGTCATTTCAGCACCTAACAGATCATCGCTTCTGTCTAACAGTTTTTGAATATGTTCCATAGCTTTCTGTTATTCAGTTGCAATTTTAGCAAGTGTTTTGTAGCTGGGTTTTGAACCACAATCAGAGTCATCGTCACTAGATGTTTGATAGTGAGTAGTGCGTGTGTTTACCTTGGCACCGCGTGCCATGAAGCAGTAGGTAGAAGCGGAGTAGTCCTTGTCATTTGCATCGGTGTCGGTGATGAAGTCATTGTCTTCAGTGTTGAAGATGGACTTGACAACGTATGCTGTAGCCAGACTTGCGACGCCTGAATCGGACTCCTCCTCAGACTCCACCTCCGCCTCCTCAGAAGCGGACTCCTCCTCTGAATCCATTTCCTTGCCAACAAATGCACGTGCCTTGCCAGATGAGCTCTTCTTGTGTGATGAAGACTTGGAAGAAGACTTTGAGTATTTCTTCTTCTTCTTGTCGCCAGAGTCATATTCCTTGCTCTTCTTCTTCTTTTTGTTCTCATTGTCCCACTGTGGACACTCAGAGATGAAGTGGCCAGGTTTCTTGCACTTGTGACATGTTTTCTTCTTGTAGTCATGAGCAGAAGCTTCATCATTCCTTGAGCTTGATCGGGAAGACTTTCTGAAACCTTTCTTCTTGGTGAATTTTTGGAACTTCTTCACAAGCATAGCAAGTTCCCTTCCAATGTCTTCAGGATCATCCGAACTGCTGTCAGATTCTTCTTCAGATGAGGAGACAGCTTTTGCCTTCAAGGCACGAGTTCGCCCATAGTTTGGACCGTAGATATCTCTTTTCTCAGAAAGCTGAAACTCATGTGTGTTGAGCCTCTCAAGTATGTCAAACGGATCGAGTGTCTTGAAATCAGGACGTTCTTGAATCATCAGGGCTAGGGTGTCAAACGAACTATCAAGTGATCTCAGTAGTGTCTTGACGACTTCATGTTTGGTGATCTCAGTAGCGCCGAGGGCTTGAAGCTCATTTGTGATGTCAGTGAGTTGGTCAAATGTGAGCTGGACATTCTCATTGTCATTTCGCTTGAAGCGGTTGAAGAGGTTGCGAAGGACACTGATTCTCTGATCTCTCTGGGTTGAGACACCTTCATTGACCTTGGAGAGCCAGTCCCAGACTAGCTTAGATGTTTCCAAAGCACTCACACGGACATACTGTCCTTTGGTCAGATGACCACGGATGATGTTCTTGGCAGTAGAGTCCAGTTGAATGAACTTCTTGACATCAGCAGCAGTGACACCTTCTCCAGCCTTGGGAACGCCATTCTTGACGACATACCATAGGTCGACGTCAATGGCTTCAAGATGCATGTGCATCTTATTCTTCCAGTAGGGATATTCAGTTCCATCGAAGATGGGGCACGCAGCGGAGACTTTAATTATCCCTGCAGTCGACATAGCTAAAACTCCAGATGGTTAAACCGAATCACATAGAACAAGGGAGCACCTTGCTCTGATACCAATTGAAAGTGCGTTATATCGACTAGAGGGGGGTGAATAGGCGATTTTTATGAAAGTCTTCAAAATGTGGAAGTTATGAAGACAAACGATAGAAATAAACCTATTACCCTACAGCGGAAGGTAGACTACACTAGGCAAGCCATAGTCAAGTATTCAATAGAGTGAAAGCACAATGACTAATAGCAACAATGTAGTAAGGATCAGGTAGGAAGATATTGTGAAGCCACACAGAACACGCAGTCACTCAGTGAAGACAAAAGATAGTGCGAACATACAATGACTTCACAAGGAGTAACAGTAAGTAAAGGGAAGGGAAGATCAAACCAGTGACTCACTGAAGACAATGATTTGTTGGACCAGTTCCAGTTGCTGTGACAACTGTACGTCTGGTTAGGGCGGCTAGGTATTTAAACCTTAGGACACACAGTCCCAGACACCCAGTCTTGAACACGCAGCTCAGGACACCCAGTCCTCACCGTATTCCCCTTGAGCTAAGGTCACACAGACCTCGCCCAATCACTCTGGTAAGTCTTCAAGGTAGACTCCCAAACCTTCACAGACTTTGTTCACCGGCAATCCACAATGTCTCTTGGATGCTCAGAACGCGACGCCTAACCGGCTGGAGGATGCACAGTCCTCAAGTGTAATAAGTCTTCAGATCACACAGACAAGAAGACTTAAGTGATGCCTAATTCTCTTTTGCTCTGGGTGGTTAGGGCTTTATCCTCGCAAGGAATTCTCTCTCAAAGGCTTCGAGGTGGGTTGCTCTCAAACGACAAAAGCCGTACTCTGAATCTGAGCAGCCCACCGTTTATGGTTGTAGGGGGTGGGCTATTTATAGCCACTTGGCAACCCGACCTGATTTGTCAAAAATGACCCTGGGTCACTAAGGAACTGACACGTGTTCCAACGGTCAGATTTCAAACTCACACGGCAACTTTACTTGGGCTTCAAGCAAAGCTAACTTGCCCGACTATGGACAAGATTCGCTCTCAAAGTCTTCACTCGAAGACATAGGTTTTGTTTAAGCATCACTTCAGTCATTCTGACTGGTTCTCTTGGACCCCACTTAACAGTACGGTGGTTCCTATGACTCAACACAGAAGAAAGAGAACTACGAAAGATCTAAGTCTTCGAGCTCCATAGGCTTCATGTGGTGTCTTCTCTTGTCATAGTCTTCAATGTGAATATCTTCATATACCACCTTTGACTTCAATGTCTTCATACATTTTTAGGGGTCATCTCTGGTAGGAAAACCGAATCAATGAGGGACTTCTACCTGTGTTATACTGCAATTCTCACAAACACATTAGTCCCTCAACTACGTTTGTCGTCAATACTCCAAAACCAACTAGGGGTGGCACTAGATGCACTTACAAACTGCAGTGCCCAAAGCACGAAGACCACCACAGCAAACCCAAACTCCACATTTAAAGCAGAAGAGAAAGTATTCTCGGGTTAGATTTCATAGCTATGGTCCATACTCCTTTGCTATTGCATCACTGTATTTACTCATACCAACTACTTTCAAATGTGAAGGATCCAATTGAAACTCCAATGGTGCAATAGGTATGTTTTAAACCTATTTCTTTAAATGGATTGCTGTTCTAACTTCTGGCTCTATGTTGATTTCAGTTTTAGTTGTATAAATAGTTATGTTCTCATGTGATGCACATTACAAGTGTTGTCAATGTTGTGTAGTTTCTCACACTTATATTATGTCTATGCTGTTGTGTCATAAAAATATATCAGTTGAACTGTGTCTCTATCTTGATTTGGCAACATAAACTAGAATGATATGGACAATGAGTGACCATAGTACATAGATATATGTTTGTTTCATGTTGTTATCCTGTCCACCTTACTACTGAACCGGTTTACCAAAATGAGTTTCGTATACTACATGTTAAACCTGTGATGTGTCTGCTTGTTTCTCTTATAGTATGCAAATAGAATATTGGAGAAGAGAACCCCACTATACAATGGTAGAGAAAGTAATGCAGATAAGGTTCAAGATAGTGAGAACCCTGTTGGTCTCCAGAAAGGTGATAAAACGATCTTGTAGACAGTGAGAAAACCCCACAGTCCTGCGTTGATGTAGTGTTCGAGTTACTGGCTAGTACCGCTGGCACAAGCTCTTCGAACTCGCTGCCTAAATCACTTCAGCTTCTTCAGTCTCAGCTACAAGCTGAAAGGCATCAGTCAGCTATGCTGCGGCAAGAAGCCAAAGGACTGAGGAAGTCCCTGCATAATTCAGATGCATACTTTCTTGTGCAACAGAAAGCGTTGGAGGGTTTAAGTGCCAAACAAGAGAAAGTTAATAAGCTTGCTAAGCGTCTTGCCAGCATTATGGGTACCCAGGATATTGTTTCTTGAGCTCTTCTGAAGTGGTTTCAATTCTGGACTTGTTTTGCTGCGGCATTTATTTGCACTGGTCGCCAACTTTGACAACCAGTGTGTGTGATGTGCTACTTTCTTCCCTATATTTGCACTGGTGGCGAACTTTGATGCCCGATGGATGTAATATGTGTAATAGTCATGATAGCCTAGCATAAGTTGCTTGCTTATTTATTTCCCTGTTGTCTTGTTTATTTGTTTGCTTGTAGTCAGTGCAGTTCTTTTTCCGTGGTTTGCTAGTGGCCGCAATAACCTATTTTTTAAAAATAGGCCACAATAACCATGGGCTACATATTTACTGTAGTGACCCTGGACCTCCTACAGGCCGTAGAAACAATGGGCCTTCTATGGGGAGTAGCATCAATGGGCCTTCTACGAGTCGTATGATCGATTGGCCAAACATGTGCCAATAATGGACCGCATTATGGGTCGTAAACGGGCTAGAGTTGGAATCGTCCGTTCATGGGCCGACCATAACGGGCCGTCGTTAATCGTTCATATTTGAAGACGCTATGAAAACGGCCCAATGGATTAACGGGCCACAAACGGGTCAACTGTAACCACAGGCTGAATTTGGCCCACAAGCAGAAAAGGCCAGTAACATGCCGTAAGTAACCGAATGCTGGAAATGAGCCCAAGAATAAATGGGCCCTGAGAAGGCCGAAAGATAACATGGGCTTGAAATGGACCAATGGAATAATGGGTCGTTAATGGGTATAAAGCGATATATTGTTCATTACGGGCCAGTTTCACCATGGGCCGTTAATGGGCCAAGAGTTACAAAGTGCCTCATATGGGCCGAAAGACGTCATGGGCCACACATGGGCCGGAAGTTACAACGGGATATAATCATATTGGACGGCCCAGATGACTCTACTGGGCCTAATTCAGATAGGTCGTAATGGGCCCTAGGTTAGCGGGCTGTAAATGGGCTATGTGCGAACAGGCCGTTAATAGGCTTTCCGTGGGCCGGCCCACTATCTTTTGACCAAATCAAACGGGTCGGCCTTTTCACAGGAATGGGCCTCTGTTGGGCCATGCCATGTGTCGACATATCATTGGCGCCTTCTGTCCAATGAGTGGATGACATCTGTCCCAACGGTGAGCCGACACGTGTTTCCTCCAGCCAATGATGATTTTACACGTGGAAAATCCCCATTGGTCCGGGCTGTTAACGGGTTATCGGATCCAAACCGGAACCCGATAGCTTAACAGCGACCCGTTATGGTGGATGCCATGTGTCGGTTGCCCTTGACGAAAGCACTTCCATGACACGCCATTTATCGTCATGGAAGTGGACACTTCCGTGATGATAATTTTGGTATTGTCATGGAACACTTCTACGACAACACATGTATGACTATCTTGATTCTGTCATAAAATCGTCATGGATGTACATGCATGACAACAAACGTGACCTACTGTGACAAACACATATCATCACAGAAGTGTATTTTTTTGTAGTGTAGAGATGTTCGCCATTGATGACTACTCCATCTCACGTGATGATCGGACATGGTTTAGTTGATTTGGATCACGTATCATTTAGATGACTTGAGGGATGTCTATCTAAGTGGAAGTTCTTAAAGTAATTTGATTAATTGAACTTAATTTATCATGAACTTAGTCCTGGTAGTATTTGCATATCTATGTTGTAGATCAATGGCCCGTGCTACCGTTCCCTTGAATTTTAATGCGTTCCTAGAGAAAGCTAAGTTGAAAGTTGATGGTAGCAACTACGCGGACTGGGTCTGTAACTTGAGGATTATCCTCATTGCTACACAGAAGAATCATTCCCTTGATGCACCGCTAGGTGAAAGGCCTGCTGCAGGAGTAGATGCTGATGTTATGAACGTCTGGCAAGCTCGATCTGATGACTACTCGATAGTTCAGTGTGCCATGCTTTACGGCTTAGAATCGGGACTTCAACAATGTTTTGAACGTCATGGAGCATATGAGATGTTCCAGGAGTTGAAGTTAATATTTCAAGCAAATGCCCGAATTGAGAGATATGAAGTCTCCAGCAAGTTCTATAGCTGCAAGATGGAGGAGAACAGTTCTATCAGTGAACACATACTCAAAATGTCTGGGTATCATAATCACTTGACTCGGCTAGGAGTTAATCTTCCAGATGATAGTGGTATTGACAGAGTTCTTCAATCACTGCCACCAAGCTACAAAGGCTTCATAATGAACTATAATATGCAAGGGATGGATAAGACAATTCCCAAGCTCTTCGCAATGCTCAAATATGCAGAGGTAGGAATCAAGAAGGAGCATCAAGTGTTGATGGTTAATGAGGGAGTCCTGGACTAAGGGGTCCTCGGGCGTCCGACCTATTAGACATGGGCCTGACTGATGGGCTGTGAAGATACAAAGGCCGAAGACTCTACTCGTGTCTGGATGGGACTATCCTTGGTGTGGAAGGCAGGCTTGGCGATCAAATATGAAGATTCCTTTCTCTGTAACCGACCTTATGTAACCCTAGATCCCTCCGGTGTCTATATAAACCAGAGGGCTAGGTCCGTAGACATATATCCTCATAATCATAGTCGGACAGGCTAGACTTTTAGGGTTTAGCCATTACGATCTCATGGTAGATCAACTCTTCTAATACTCATATTCATCAAGATCAATCAAGCAAGAAGTAGGGTATTACCTCCATAGAGAGGGCCCGAACCTGGGTAAACATTGTGTCCCCCGTCTCCTGTTACCATCAACCTTAGACGCACAGTTCGGGACCCCCTACCCGAGATCCGTCAGTTTTGACACCGACATTGGTGCTTTCATTGAGAGTTCCACAGTGCCGTCGTCAAAAGGTTTGATGGCTCCTTCAATCATCTACAACGATGATGTCCAAGGGGAAGTCTTCCTCCCCGGACAGATCTTCATGTTCGGCGGCTTCGCACTGCGGGCCAACTCGCTTGGCCATCTGGAGCAGGTCGAAAGCTACACCCCTGGCCACCAGGTAAGATTTGGAAGCTTGAACTACGTCGCGGATATCCGTGGAGACTTGATCTTCGATGGATTCGAGACTACGGCAGTCGCTCCCTGCCACCACGATGAACATGACGTAAATCTATCATCGGTCCATACGCAGGAGATAGTACCTGTAGTTGCTATGGCCCTAGATCCGGAGCAGATCGCGCCATCCAAAGATGGGAAGCTCAACCCCGCTACAGAAACCGCAGACTCAGCGGCATTGGAGCCGCACACAGACTTAACTTCAAGTGACATCTATGTCACCGGAACCCTGGACTCATCTTCGGCTACAGGTTCTGAACCTTGTGCGTCCGCGTACGTCGAGCTTGATCGGTCATCGATCGTCAAATTCAGCTCCGCGGACATCTTCCGACACTCTCCCTTGGGCGACGTGTTAAACTCGTTAAGAGCACTATCCTTAGCGGGGGGGCACAGCCGAATTGTATCCAGTTCGAACCGGAGGCTGATGACGGAGAATTTTGCTTCCCACCCACCGCCCACTTCGTAGCCACTGTCAAAGACTTAACTGACATGCTCGATTACGGCTCCGACGACATCGACTATATGGATGAGGATGCCGGAGGAAGAGGCTCAAAACCCGCTGTTTACCGGATGCTGGACGGCCACTTCCTCGTATGATGTATACATGGTGGATGCACCAAAAGAGAATAGCGGCAATGACAAGGAAGATCCAGTTGAGGATAAATCTCCCGAGATACATTCAAAGCGCCGGCATCAGCGGCGCCGCTCTAAGTCACGCCGCAGCAAAGACAGCAACATCGGCACAGGAGAAGATAACACTCCGGAAGGTGCCAAAGACAACGAAGACCCCGTTGATGCAACTGTCGAACAAGATGAACGGGAAGATGGGCAAGTTAGCCCTGGTAAACAGGCCACACACAAAGACTCGGAGGACAGTAATTATCTTTCGCTCTCCGAGGATGAGGCAAGCCTCGGCACTGAGGATTTCATCGTGCCTGAGGAACCTCTTGAGCAGGAGCGCTTCAAGCGCCAGCTAATAGCCACTGCAAGGAGCCTGAAAAAAGAAGCAGCAGCAGCTTCAAGCTGACCAAGATCTGCTCAACGATAAATGGACCGATATCCTAGCAGCCGAAGAATACAGCCTCAAGCGCCCAGCCAAAAGCTACCCGAAGCGCAAATTGCTACCTCAGTTCGACGACAAGGCGCCGGAGCACATACCACCATAGCGCAATACGGCTGATCGACCACCACATGGTCGGGATAAAATAGCAACTCAAGCCAAACACCAACCCGCCCCATCTCATCGCAAATACAGAGGTAAAACAGCTCGCGGTCATACATATGACCTTCGGCAGGACCTGAAAAATAGATCAGGACATACTAGATTGATCTACGGATCACGAGGACGTGCCTCGACACGTGATGACGGCTATCTATTCGGACGTGACAAACCTCGTCATGCACAGGCCGAAAGCCGCAGACGGACTCCATCAGAGCTACATCGTGATGCGGCCCGATATAGAGTCGCCGCACACCTCCTTTGCTTCACTAACGAAGTCATGGAACATGAATTCCCAGAAGGGTTTAAACCCATAAGCATCGAATCATACAATGGAACAACTGACCCCGCGATATGGATCGAAGACTTCATTCTCCATATTCATATGGCCCGCGGCGACGACCTTCATGCCATTAAATACCTCCCCCTAAAACTCAAAGGACCAGCCCGACATTGGCTGAACGGCCAGCCCGAAAATTCCATCGGCAGCTGGGAGGACTTGGAAGAAGCCTTCCTTGACAACTTCCAAGGTACATATGTTCGACCTCCGGACGCTGATGACTTAAGCCATACAGTTCAATAGCCCGGAGAGTCCGCCAGGAAATTCTAGACTAGGTTCTTAACTAAAAAGAACCAGATTGTCGACTGTCTGGATGCCGAAGCCCTAGCGGCCTTTAAACACAGCATCCGCGACGAATGGCTCGCCCGCCACCTCGGCCAAGAAAAGCCAAAGTCCATGGCAACCCTCACGGCACTCATGACCTGCTTTTGTGCGGGTGAGGATAGTTGGCTGGCCCGTAGCAAAAACAATGCAAGCGACGCCGGCACCCCTGAAGCCAAAAATAGCAACGACAAGTCCCGACGCAACAGATACAAGCGTCGAAACACCAATGACAACACCGATGATGCGGCGGTCAATCCGGATTTAGTGACTCTAAGTCCAGTCAGCGGAAGAAGCCGTTCAAAAAGAACAATTCGGGCTCATCTAGGTTGGACCTCATACTCGATCGTCCGTGCCAGATTCATGGCACCCCAGACGAACCACCCAATCATACCAATAGGGATTGTTGGGTTTTAAATAGGCCGGCAAGTTAAATGTCGGAAGCAAGGAGAAGGGATCGCAAAGCGAACACAGGGGGATAGAAGAAGTTTCCCCCTCAGGTCAAAATGGTGAACATGATATATGCTACCCACATCCCTAATACGTCTCCAACGTATCTATAATTTTTGATTGCTCCATGCTATATTATCTACTTTTTTGGACTATATTGGGCTTTATTTTCCACTTTTATATTATTTTTGGGACTAACCTATTAACTGGAGGCCCAGCCCAGAATTGCTGTTTTTTTGCCTATTTCAGTGTTTCGGATAAACAGAATATCAAACGGAGTCCAAACAGAATAAAATCTTTGGGAACGTGATTTTCTCACCGAACGTGATCCAGGAGACTTGGACCCTACTGCAAGGGATCAAAGAGGTGGTCACGAGGGTGGGGGCGCCCCTCTAGGGCACGCCCCCCTGCCTCATGGGCCCCTCGGTGCTCCACCGACGTACTCCTTCCTCCTATATATACACACGTACCCCCAAACGATCAGAACAGGAGCCAAAAACCTAATTCCACCGCCGCAACTTTCTGTATCCATGAGATCCCATCTTGGGGCCTGTTCCGGAGCTCCGTCGGAAGAGGGCCGTCATCACGGAGGGCTTCTACATCATCCTAGCCCCTCCGATGAAGTGTGAGTAGTTTACCTCAGACCTTCGGGTCCATAGTTAGTAGCTAGATGGCTTCTTCTCTCTTTTTGGATCTCAATACAAAGTTCTCCCCCTCTCTTGTGGAGATCTATTCGATGTAATCTTCTTTTTGCGGTGTGTTTGTTGAGACCGATGAATTGTGGGTTTATGATCAAGTCTATCTATGAATAATATTTGAATCTTCTCTGAATTCTTTTATGCATTGATGCTTTATCTTTGCAAGTCTCTTCGAATTATCCGTTTGGTTTGGCCAACTAGATTGGTAGTTCGTGCATGGGAGAAGTGCTTAGCTTTGGGTTCGATCTTGCGGTGTCCTTACCTAGTGACAGAAGGGGCAGCAAGGCACGTATTGTATCGTTGCCATCGAGGATAACAAGATGGGGTTTATTTCATATTGCATGAATTTATCTCTCTACATCATGTCATCTTGCTTAAGGCGTTACTCTGTTTTTAACTTAATACTCTAGATGCATGCTGGATAGCGGTCGATGAGTGGAGTAATAGTAGTAGATGCAGAATCGTTTCGATCTACTTGTCACGGACGTGATGCCTATATACATGATCATGCCTAGATATTCTCATAATATGCTCAATTTTATCAATTGCTCAACAGTAATTTGTTCACCCACCGTAGAATACTTATGCTCTTGAGAGAAGCCACTAGTGAAACCTATGGCCCCCGGGTCTATTCTCATCATATCAATCTCCATCACTTTTATATTGTTTTGCTATTTACTTTGCTTTTACTTTTTTACTTTGCATCTTTATATCAAAAATACCAAAAACATTCTATCTATCAGATCTCACTCTCGTAAGTTACCGTGAAGGGCTTGACAACCCCTAACCGCGTTGGTTGCGAGTAGCTATCGCTTTGTGCAGGTATAAGGGACTTGAGCGTGGGTTCCTACTGGATTGATACCTTGGTTCTCAAAAACTGAGGGAAATACTTACGCTACTCTGCTGCATCATCCCTTCCTCTTCGGGGAAAACCAACGCAAGCTCAAGACGTAGCAAGAAGGATTTCTGGCGCCGTTGCCGAGGAGTCTACGCAAAAAGTCAATATACCAAGTACCCATCGCAATCCCTATCTCTCGCATTACATTATTTACCATTTGCCTCTCGTTTTCCTCTCCCCCCCAATTCACCCTTGCCGTTTTATTTGCCCTCTCTCTCCCTATCCTCCCTCTCTATTTGCCTCTTGTTTGCTCGTATGGTTGGAATAGTCGTTTATTTATTACTAAACAGAGAACCTAAAGTTTATGGATCCTCATCCACTTGCTAATCTCTTTAAGAGATCCAATTATGATGAACCTATTACTAGTGAATTGAGTGCACTAGATTATCTTTATGAGGTTTTGCCTGAAATTCGTGAATCTAAAAATTGTGATGAAGTACTTTATGAAGCGATTCACGATGGATCTTTGAATAAAAAGCACGATTGCAATGATTTTACTGTAAATTCTATTGATGTCAATTGTGCTAAAAATATGCAAAACCCTAAGGTTGGGGATGCTAGTTTTGCTATGTCCTCTACTTGTTGCAATGATCATGATTGGGGTGATTCTTCTTATGATCTTGAAAATTTATTTAAAATCCCCATGATGAATATGAGACTGATAATATTGTTTGCAATAATATTGAAAGTGGGTTTGGAAGAGTGTCAACTTTAGATCCCACATATTTGGAGAATATTCAATCTTATGAAATTTTTGATAAAAGTGGGTTCGGAGAGGTCATGACTTTAGTTAATGTTAGTCCCACTATTTTGGAAGAGTGTCAACTTTGCATGCATGTGGATCGTGTTAAGAATATGTTTTGTGATAGCTATATTGTTGAATTTGCTTATGATCCTACATGTAATTATTATGAGAGAGGAAAATATGGTTGCAGAAATTTTCATGTTACTAAATTACCTCTCTTTATGTTGAGATTGCTATTTTTCTTTCCACTTCCTTGCATATGCTAGTTTTTGCCTTGATAATTTGTTTGCCTATAAGATGCCTATGCATAGTAAGTATGTTATACTTAGATGTGTTTGTCACGTGTTTTATGATGCTCTCTTTGTGCTTCAATTCTTGTCTTTCTTGTGAGCATCATTGAAATCTCAATGCCTAGCTAGGGGCGTTAAACGATAGCGCTTGTTGGGAGGCAACCAATTTTATTTTTATTCCTTGATTTGTTTATCCTTTTTAGTAATGAATAAATTATTTATCCTCTGTTTTGGTTGTGTTTTTTATGTTTAATTAGTGTTTGTGCCAAGTAGAACCGTTGGGAAGACTTGGAGAAAGTCTTGTTGAACTTGCTGTAAAAAACAGAAACTTTAGCGCTCATGAGAACTGCTGTAATTTTTCTTTAAAGAGTGATTTTTAGTTAATTATTTTTGCAGATGATTAATAGATAAATTCCTCACGTCCATAAATTTATTTTAGAATTTTTGGGGTCCCAGATCTTACGCTAGCTACAGATTACTACAGACTGTTCTGTTTTTGACAGATTCTGTTTTTCGTGTGTTGTTTTCTTATTTTGATGAATCTATGGCTAGTAAAATAGTATATAATCCATAGAGAAGTTGGAATACAGTAGGTTTAACACCAATATAAATAAAGAATGAGTTCATTACAGTACCTTGAAGTGGTCTTTTGTTTTCTTTCGCTAACGGAGCTCACGAGTTTTCTATTTTGAGTTTTGTGTTGTGAAGTTTTCAAGTTTTGGGTAAATTATTTTGATGGATCATGGAACAAGGAGTGGCAAGAGCCTAAGCTTGGGGATGCCCATGGCACCCCCAAGATAATCCAAGGACACCAAAAAGTCAAAGCTTGGGGATGCCCCGGAAGGCATCCCCTCTTTCGCCCACTTCCATCGGTAATTTACTTGGAGCTATATTTTTATTCACCAACATGATATGTGTTTTGCTTGGAGCGTCTTGTATTATTTGTGTCTTTGTTTGTTAGTATGCCACAATCATCCTTGCTGTACACACCTTTTGAGAGATCCATACATGAATTAAAACTTGATAGGATACTCTATGTGCTTCACTTATATCTTTTGAGCTAGATAGTTTTGCTCTATGTGCTTCACTTATATCTTTTGAGCTAGATAGTTTTGCTCTATGTGCTTCACTTATATCTTTTGAGCTTGATAGGATACTCTATGTGCTTCACTTATATCTTTTGAGCTAGATAGTTTTGCTCTATGTGCTTCACTTATATCTTTTGAGCTAGATAGTTTTGCTCTATGTGCTTCACTTATATCTTTTGAGCGTTATAATTTTGCTCTATGTGCTTCACTTAGATATTTTAGAGCACGGTGGTGGATTCGTTTTAAAGAAACTATTGATCTCTCATGCTTCACTTAAATTAATTTGAGAGTCTCTTAATAGCATGGTAATTTGCCTACTAATAATATGCTTGGTATTCAAGATTTGTGAAACTTTCTTTTGATGTGTTGAATACTAAGAAAAGATTGAAGCATGATAATTGTTTTGAGATATGGAGGTGATAATATTAAAGTCATGCTAGTTGAGTAGTTGTGAATTTAAAGAATACTTGTGTTGAAGTTTGTGATTCCCGTAGCATGCACGTATGGTGAACCGTTATGTGATGAAGTCGGAGCATGATTTATTTATTGATTGTCTTCCTTATGAGTGGCGGTCGGGGACGAGCGATGGTCTTTTCCTACCAATCTATCCCCCTAGGAGCATGTGCGTAATACTTTGCTTTGATAACTTCTAAATTTTTGCAATAAGTATATGAGTTCTTTATGACTAATGTTGAGTCCATGGATTATACGCACTCTCACCCTTCCACCCTTGCTAGCTTCTCTAATACCGCGCACCTTTCGCCGGTATCATACACCTACCATATACCTTCCTCAAAACAGCCACCATACCTACCTATTATGGCATTTCCATAGCCATTCCGAGATATATTGCCATGCAACTTTCCACCATCTAGTTCATCATGACACATCCATCATTGTCATATTGCTTATCATGATCATGTAGTTGACATAGTATTTTTGGCAAAGCCACCGTTCATAATTCTTTCATACTTGTCACTCATGATTCATTGCATATCCCGGTACACCGCCAGAGGCATTCATATAGAGTCATACTTTGTTTTAGTATCGAGTTGTAATCATTGAGTTGTAAATAAATAGAAGTGTGATGATCATCATTCAATAGAGCATTGTCCCAAAAAAAGCAAGGCCAAAGAAAAAAACGCCCAAAAAAAGGGGCAATGCTACTATCCTTTTTTCCACACTTGTGCTTCAAAGTAGCACCATGATATAGTGAGTCTCATATATTGTGGTTCAAAGTAGCACCATGTTATTCATATAGAGAGTCTCATATGTTGTCACCTTCATATACTAGTGGGAATTTTACGTTATAGAACTTGGCTTGCATATTCCAATGATGGGCTTCCTCAAATTGCCCTAGGTCTTTGTGAGCAAGCAAGTTGGATGCACACCCACTAGTTTCTTTTGTTGAGCTTTCATACATTTATAGTTCTAGTGCATCCATTGCATGGCAATCCCTACTCACTCACATTGATATCTATTGATGGGCATCTCCATAGCCCGTCCATACGCCTAGTTGATGTGAGACTATCTTCTCCTTTTTGTCTTCTCCACAACCACCATTCTATTCCACCTATAGTGCTATATCCATGGCTCACGCTCATGTATTGCGTGAAGATTGAAAAAGTTAGAGTATGAAACAATTGTTTGGCTTGTCATCGGGGTTGTGCATGATTTAAATACTTTGTGTGGGGAAGATGGAGCATAGCCAGACTATATGATTTTGTAGGGATAACTTTCTTTGGCCATGTTATTTTGAGAAGACATAATTGCTTTGTTAGTATGCTTGAAGTATTATTATTTTCTATGTCAATATAAACTTTTGTCTTGAATCTTTCTAATCTGAATATTCATACCACAATTAAGAAGATTTGCATTAAAATTATGCCAAGTAGCACTCCGCATCAAAAATTCTCTTTTTATCATTTACCTACTCGAGGACGAGCAGGAATTAAGCTTGGGGATGCCTGACACGTCTCCAATGTATCTATAATTTTTGATTGCTCCATGCTATATTATCTACTGTTTTGGACTATATTGGGCTTTATTTTCCACTTTTAGATTATTTTCGGGACTAACCTATTAACCGGAGGCCCGACCCAGAATTGCTGTTTTTTGCCTATTTCAGTGTTTCAGATAAACAGAATATCAAACGGAGTCCAAACAGAATAAAATCTTTGGGAACGAGATTTTCTCACCGAACGTGATCCAGGAGACTTGGACCCTACTGCAAGGGATCAAAGAGGTGGTCACGAGGGTGGGGGCGCCCCCCCCTAGGGCGCGCCCCCTGCCTTGTGGGCCCCTCGGTGCTCCACCGACGTACTCCTTCCTCCTATATATACACACGTACCCCCAAACGATCAGAACAGGAGCCAAAAACCTAATTCCACCGCCGCAACTTTCTGTATCCATGAGATCCCATCTTGGGGCCTGTTCCGGAGCTCCACCGGAAGAGGGCCGTCATCACGGAGGGCTTCTACATCATCCTAGCCCCTCCGATGAAGTGTGAGTAGTTTACCTCAGACCTTCGGGTCCATAGTTAGTAGCTAGATGGCTTCTTCTCTCTTTTTGGATCTCAATACAAAGTTCGCCCCCTCTCTTGTGGAGATCTATTCGATGTAATCTTCTTTTTGCGGTGTTTTTGTTGAGATCGATGAATTGTGGGTTTATGATCAAGTCTATCTATGAATAATATTTGAATCTTCTCTGAATTCTTTTATGCATGATTGTTTATCTTTGCAAGTCTCTTCGAATTATCCGTTTGGTTTGGCCAACTAGATTGGTAGTTCGTGCCATGGGAGAAGTGCTTAGCTTTGGGTTCGATCTTGCGGTGTCCTTACCCAGTGACAGAAGGGGCAGCAAGGCACGTATTGTATCATTGCCATCGAGGATAACAAGATGGGGTTTATTTCATATTGCATGAACTTATCTCTCTACATCATGTCATCTTGCTTAAGGCGTTACTCTGTGTTTAACTTAATACTCTAGATGCATGCTGGATAGCGGTCGATGAGTGGAGTAATAGTAGTAGATGCAGAATCGTTTCGATCTACTTGTCACGGACGTGATGCCTATATACATGATCATGCCTAGATATTCTCATAATTATGCTCAACTCTATCAATTGCTCAACAGTAATTTGTTCACCCACCGTAGAATACTTATGCTCTTGAGAGAAGCCACTAGTGAAACCTATGGCCCCCGGGTCTATTCTCATCATATCAATCTCCATCACTTTTATATTGTTTTGCTATTTACTTTGATTTTACTTTTTACTTTGCATCTTTATATCAAAAATACCAAAAATATTCTATCTATCAGATCTCACTCTCGTAAGTGACCGTGAAGGTCTTGACAACCCCTAATCGCGTTGGTTGCGAGTAGCTATCGCTTTGTGCAGGTACGAGGGACTTGAGCGTGGGCTCATACTGGATTGATACCTTGGTTCTCAAAAACTGAGGGAAATACTTACGCTACTCTGCTGCATCATCCCTTCCTCTTCGGGGAAAACCAACGCAAGCTCAAGACGTAGCAATCCCCAAGAGGGAGCGCAAGCACGCGCTCAGGGACGTCTACGCGATAGAGCCAGTCGCCCCAAAATTTAATCCATGGTCGTCATGCTCGCTCACTTTCGATCGCCGGGATCACCCGACCTGTATCCTTCACGGCGATTCAGCCGCATTGGTCCTAGACCCAATATTGATGGGTTCCATCTGACGCGTGTCCTGATGGACGGTGGCGGCAGCCTCAACTTGCTCTATCAGGATACAATGCGCAAAATGGGAATTAATCCATCACGGATCAAGCCCACCAAGACTACCTTTGAAGGAGTCATACCAGGTGTAGAGGCCCGCTGTACGGGCTCAACCACACTAGAGGTTGTCTTCGGATCTTCGGACAACTTCCGAAGCAAGGAGTTAATCTTCGATATTGTCCCCTTCCGCAGCGGCTATCATGCACTGCTTGGACGAACCGCATCTGCTCGATTCAACGTGGTGCCACACTACGCTTATCTCAAGCTCAAGATGCCCGGACCACGCGGCGTCATAACAGTTAATGGAAACATAGAACGCTCCCTCCGCACCGAGGAGCACACCGCTGCCTTGGCAGCAGAAGTACAGAGCAGCCTTTTCAAACAGAACCTTAATTCGGCAGCTGAGCTCCCGAACACTGTCAAGAGAGTCTGGACTATTCTGCAGTAGGACAGCTCGGCTCGTCAAGAGCTCGACTAGAAATTCGACCTCCGTCCCAGTCCCGACCAAGTGGCGGCAATTGTACCGCGCGTACATAACTACGCACTGAAAATACCATGGGCACGGATGGAGGCATAACCAGCTTGTGATCCACAATACGGCTCAACCGCCCCGAACACACATACTTTCACTGTTTCCTTTTTTCTCCTTTTTTCAGGTTTCCTTTTTCACAGGCCTTCCCTGATGGCTCGACCATCGATCCTTTTTAAAGGATAAATACACCAAGATGACAGGAAGCATGGATGCACTGAGGAAATTTTAGGTGGTTTCTTTAACGATCCCTCTACCTGTTTTCAGGACCCACACGCAGATCTCCCTTGGTCAAGGCATATTAAATAGCCTTCTTCTTATTGCACTACTTGTATGAATGCACCTTTACGCACCAATGAAATCATAAGGGAAATAGTTTGCAGCCCAAATTTTACGGCTTTTATCTTACTACTCTTTCTTCTTTTTCTTTTTTGATAACTTTATCAAATAGCACCCGTACACTCTGGTACATTTCAATTTGCCAGGGGCTCCATAGCGCCCCACAACACGGCAACAAAGTCCGAACACTTTTTACAATATAGTTCGGCACCCCGAATTTAGCACTATATGCATTGGCTCCGAATCATGTCTTTGGTCAATAGTTGGGTTGCCCGGCTCCTGTGCTTACTACCTTACGTTCCGTTGTATCGGCTAGGGTAGTAAAGGGAGAACTACTGTGATTGTGCCCTGGTTTACCCGGATGAGCACCTCAGTAGAGAAAGCCGAAACTGACTGTCATGATGCAGCGAGAGCCGATCTGCTCTTCGGATGTCTCAAATCATTAGAGATTTTTTCCGCATTACGCGAAGGATTGGTACTTGCCCAATCAGGTGTTTATAGCTTCCTAGATAGGATACCAGGGGTTGCGCCTAAATTTTTATCGTCAAACTCCTATGGCTAAGTGAGGGTGTTCAAACCGCATAGTCTGATTGTCTGGTTCGCTGCGCTAAACACCTCCTTCAAGGACCAAACAATTGGATCAAGAGTTTTTATTATATCCCAAACACCCCCATACTTCCTACATGGGGGCAAAAGCCGACGACTGGCCAACTCTCAGATTTCACACAATACGGCCGCACAGGAGGTGATTTTTTTAGACAAACCTTATATCACATAACAAAATTTGTTTTATCATACAAGGTAGAGACAACATGAAGATATTCATTCGAAAATAATGTCTTGCGCACATTGCATTGCCACAATACGAGATCCCTCCAGGACATCGGCAAAATACAGCTCGGGTGTGTGGTGCTCCTTGCCCTCTGGCGGTCCCTCAGTCGTAAGCTTGACGGTGTCCATCTTCGCCCACCACACCTTGATGCGGGCGAAGGCCATGCGCGAACCCTCAATGCAGGCCGATCGCTTGACGACGTCCAGCCGAGGACAGGCATTCACCAGCCGCTTCACGAGCCCGAAGTAGCTGCCGGGCATAACTTGGCAGGCCACAGCCGGATTATTAGATCCTTCATAGCCAGTTCAGCCACCCTATGCAGCTCGACCAGCTGTCTTAGCTGATCACTAAAGGGCACTGGATGTTCTGGAGCAATATATTGCGACCAGAATAGCTTATCTGTTGAGCTCCCCTCTTTGGCTCGGAAGAACTCCGCAGCGTCGGACACACTGCACGGCAGATCTGCAAACGCTCCTGGAGAACTCCAAATCCGGGTTAGTAAGAAATACTTCTTCTTCACATACTTTCTTTGCATACTAAACGCCTTACCCGCCGCGATCTTCTTGGCCTCCTGGATATCCTGGAGGGCACCCTAGGCTTCAACCCGGGCCACATCCGTGCTTTGGTGAGCCTTGGCAGTTCGGTCTCCCGAGTCGAAACATCGCACTCCAAGGTCTCGCACTTCTTCACAGCGTCCTGGAGCTCTTGCTGGACCTCGTTCAGCCTGGCCTTAAGCTTCTTACGAGCGGCCTACTCCTTGATAGCCTTCCCCTCGGCTTCGGCCAGGGCCTTTTTAAGGGCCTCGACCTCGATCATCGCTCCTACACATATCATGACACTACAGCCAATATACATCATTTATTCTTTCTGAATATATAGCGAGCCATTACATACCTTGCTGGTCTTCCAGCTGCTTGCTCGCTTGGCCGAGCTCCTCTTTGGCCCGCTCCAGTCTCTGCTTTAGTCTGGAGACTTCGGCAGTGTGTGAGGTCGCGGACAGCAACGACGCCTGCTTATTCATATAAGACATATTTAGTTAGTCTCCTGCGAAAATAAATTAATCATCTGTCCGCCTTTTCTTTCCGAACACCAGACAGTGTCTCAGGGGCTACTGTCTATATGGGGATTTTCTCTTTTGCGTCGCTTACCTCAAAACCTATCAGCAGGCTGCTGCAGGCCTCGGTTAGTCCGCTCTTGACGGACTGAACCCTCTCAATCACTGTATCCATAAGGATACGGTGTTCATCCACAATGGAAGCGCCTCGTCGCGCTTCTAGCATATTATACGGTGCCTCTGGTTGGACAGAGGTCGCCGGCGGAACAGGCACACCCCCTTCTTTCGAAGGAGGTTGCTCGCCGGATTCCGGAGCCGTATAGGTCTCCGGACTTGTATTCGGCTGGGGGCCCAATTGAGAAAGGCCCCCATCCCTAGTCGCCATGGGGGTCTGCTCCCCCATGTGTCCGGCAGCCGAGGCTTCGCCCTCTGGAGCCACCCGGGTGGCCTCCTAAACCTCTCCCTGGTCGGGGAAGGTCCCTTGGGAGAACACCTCATCATCGCCCTTGGCCGTGGGAGAGTGAGCGGACAGCGATGACTCGCTGGCCATCGCCTTCGAATCCAACGAACCCCTTGATGAGGATCGCTGGGAGCTGTCGTGGGCCGGATTGCAACGACATCATTTAAAGATATTAATATAATGAAGCAAGAGAGGCCAGATGTATGCACGTATGCGGGTTTTTAGTGCTTACGATGCGGCCGGAGGCTTGTTTCGGGGGCGTCGCTTCGGGCTGCTGTCGACGTCCCACGCCGAGTTATCCGCAGGGGGAACCTTCCCCCTCTTGAGCGCCTCCGCCTCCAGATTTTTGGAGGCCGCCCTCTTCTTCCTCCCTCCCATAAGGGGGAGAGGTGCTTTCTTCCTCCTCCTCATCATCGTCTTCGGCGGCGGAGGAGAGAGTCTTGTCTTCGGACGACACGTTCGAAGCTCCCTTGCGGCGGAGGCCACTCCGGACCCCCTTGGCCTTCTTCTTGGCCTTCTTCTCCGGCGCCTTATAGGGCGCCGGCACCAGCATCTTCGCCAGGAGTGGGATGACTGGTTTTTCGGGCAGCGGAGCCGAACAGTGAATCCGCTCCGCCCTCTTCGTCCATAACTGAAAAAGCAATAATAACAAAGTTTAGATATCCTCCTTGAAACAAGCAAGTCGAAGATGCGCCTTGAGACGACAAGGACTTACCGCATTGGCATGATTGGTAATATCGTGCCTGCGATCCGAGTCTATGGCGGGCGGCGTCTTATTGCCCTTAAAGAGCAACTTCCATGCATCTTCGTGAGTGGTTCTGAAGAGCCTTTCCAAAGTTTTGTGCTTCTTTGGGTTGAATTCCCATAAGGGGCAGCTTCGTCTCTGGCAAGGGAGGATCCGGCAAACCAGCATCACCTGGATTACATCGACGAGCTTGATGTTTTTATCCACTGTGCTTTGATTGCGCGTTTGCAGCGCTATCAGCTCGTTCGACGAAGACCAATTCGGGCCTTTCTCTATCCAGGAGGTGAGCCACATTGGGGCTTCGGAGTTGAATTCGGGAGCCGCGGCCCAGGTGGCGCCACGGGGCTCTGTGATGTAGAACCATAGTTTTTACCACTCCTTGACGGTCTCCACAAAGGTACCCTGGGGCCATGTGACATTGGGCATCTTGCTCACCATAGCGCCTCCACACTCTGATACGTCCATTTTGCATCATGCTTTTATATCAATATTTATTTCATTATGGTTTGTTATTACACATTATGTCACAATACTTATGCCTATTCTCTCTTATTTTACAAGGTTTACATAAAGAGGGAGAATGCCGGCAGCTGGGATTCTGGTTGGAAAAGGAGCAAATATTAGAGATCTATTCTGCACAGCTCCAAAAGTCTTGAAACTTCAAGGATGATGTTTTCCAAATATATAAAAAAACATTGAGTGCAAGAACTTCACTAGGGGGGCACACCCTGCCCACGAGGGTGGGGGGTGCGCCCTACCCCCCTGGGCGCGCCCCCCTACCACGTGGGCCCCCTGGTGGCCCTCCGGTGACCATCTTCTGCTATATGGGCTCTTTCGATGGGAAAATAATTATAAGCCATCTTCTCGGACGAAACTCCGCCGCCATGAGGCAGAACCTTGGCGGAACCAATCTAGGGTTCTGGCGGGGCTGTTCTACCGGGGAAACTTCCCTCCCGGAGGGGGAAATCATCACCATCGTCATCACCAACGCTCCTCTCATCGGGAGAGGGCAATCTCCATCAACATCTTCATCAGCACCATCTCATCTCAAAACCCTAGTTCATCTCTTGTATCCAATTCTTGTCTCCAAGTCCGGGATTGGTGCTAGTAGGTTGCTAGTAGTGTTAATTACTCCTTGTAGTTGATGCTAGTTGGTTTAATTGGTGGAAGATCATATGTTCAGATCCTATATGCACATTAATACCCCTCTGATTATGAACATGTTTATGCTTTGTGAGTACTTACTTTTGTTCCTGAGGACATGGGAGAAGTCTTGCTATTAGTAGTCATGTGAATTTGGTATTCGTTCGATATTTTGATGAGATGTATGTTGTCTCTCCTCTAGTGCTATTATGTGAACGTCGACTACATGACACTTCACCATTGTTTGGGCCTAGAGGAAGGCATTGGGAAGTAATAAGTAGATGATGGGTTGCTAGAGTGACAGAAGCTTAAACCCTAGTTTATGCGTTGCTTCGTAAGGGGCTGATTTGGATCCATATGTTTCATGCTATGGTTAGGTTTACCTTAATACTTTTGTTGTATTTGCGGATGCTTGCAATAGAGGTTAATCATAAGTGGGATGGTTGTCCAAGTAAGGGCAGCACCCAAGCACCGGTCCACCCACATACCAAATTATCAAAGTACCGAACGCGAATCATATGAGCGTGATGAAAACTAGCTTGACGATATTCCCATGTGTCCTCGGGAGCGCTTTACATCATATAAGAGTTTGTCCAGGCTTGTCCTT
The DNA here is from genome assembly GCF_003073215.2 of Triticum urartu. Lineage (NCBI taxonomy): Eukaryota > Viridiplantae > Streptophyta > Magnoliopsida > Poales > Poaceae > Triticum > Triticum urartu. The sequence goes on from NC_053022.1 coordinate 280,955,344, forward strand.
TGCTACAAAAAGGATTGGGCCACCTTGCTGCACTTTATTTACTTTGGTTACTTGTTGCTCGTTACAAATTATCCTATCACAAAACTATCCATTACCCCTTATTTCAGTACTTGCAGAGAATACCTTGCTGGAAACCGCTTATCATTTCCTTCTGCTCCTCGTTGGGTTCGACACTCTTACTTATCGAAAGGACTACGATAGATCCCCTATACTTGTGGATCATCAAGACTCTTTTCTGGCGCCGTTGCCGGAGAGTGAAGCGCCTTTGGTAGGTGGAATTTGGTAAGGAAAAATTTATATAGTGTGCTGAAATTTACTGTCACTTGTTACTATGGAAAGTAATCCTCTGAGGGGCTTGTTCGGGGTATCTTCACCCCGACCAGTAGAGCAAAGAGTTGCTCCTCAACCTACTGAACCTACTGAAAATGAAAATTCTTGCTTTGATATTCCTTTGGGTATGGTAGAAAAACTGCTAGCCAATTCTTTTTTAGGAGATGGAACAAAACATCCTGATGAGCATCTAATATATGTGGGTGAAGTTTGTGGATTATTTAAGCTTGCAGGTGTACCCGGAGATGTTGTTAAGAAGAAGGTCTTCCCTTTATCTTTTAGGGGAGATGCATCGATATGGTATAGGCTATGTGATGATATGGAGTCTTGGAACTACAAACGATTGAAATTGGAATTTCATCAAAAGTTTTATCCTATGCATCTTGTTCATCGTGATCGCAATTATATATATAATTTTTTGGCCTCGCGAAGGAGAAAGCATCGCTCAAGCTTGGGGAGGCTTAAATCAATGTTATATTCATGCCCCAATCATGAGCTCTCAAGAGAAATGATTGTTCAAAAAATTTATGCTCGGCTTTCTGGTAACAATCGCACCATGCCTGATACTTCTTGTGCTGGCTCTTTTATGATGAATACTATTGAATTCAAATGGGATTTATTGGAAAGAATTAAACGCAACTCCGAAGATTGGGACCTCAACAATGGTAAGGAGTCAGGTATGACACCTAGTTTTGATTGTGTTAAATCTTTTATGGATACCGATATTTTTCATAAATTTAGCACTAAATATGGACTTAACTTTGAGATAGTAGCTTCTTTCTGTGAATCTTTTGCTGCTTATGTTGATCTCCCCAAGGAGAAATGGTTTAAATATCATCCTCCCATAGAAGTAAAAGTAGCTGCACCTATTAAAGTTAAAGAAAAGACTATTACTTATAATGATCCTATTGTTCCTACTTCTTACGTTGAGAAACCACCTTTCCCTGTTAGGATAAAGGATCATGCTAAAGCTTCAACTGTGGTTCGTAAAAGCAATATTAAAACATATACACCTCCTGAGCAAGTTAAAGTTGAACCTAATATTGTTATTGTTAAAGATCTCTTGTCTGATAATATAGATGGGCATGTTATTTATTTCTGTAATGAAACTGCTAGAATTGTTAAACCCCGTGATACAGATAAACCTAGACCTGTGGTAGGCAAGTCCGTTATTTCTGTTAAAATAGGGGATCATTGTTATCATGGCTTGTGTGATATGGGTGCTAGTGCTAGTGCAATACCTATTGACTTATACAAAGAAATTATGCATGACATTGCACCCGCTGAGTTAGAAGATATTGATGTCACAATTAAACTTGCTAATAGAGATACTATTTCACCAATGGGAATTGTTAGAGATGTTGAAGTCTTGTGTGGGAAAACTAAATATCCTGCTGATTTTCTTGTTCTTGGTTCCCCACGAGATAGTTTTTGTCCCATTATATTTGGTAGACCCTTCTTAAATACTGTTAATGCTACCATAGATTGCAAAAGGGATGTTGTTACTGTCGGTTTAGATGATATGACTCATGAATTTAATTTTTCTAAATTTAGTAGACAACACCGTGAAGAAGAATTACCTAGTAAGGATGAAATTATTGGTCTTGCTTCTATTGTCGTACCTCCCAGTGATCCTTTAGAACAATATTTGCTAGACCATGAAAATGATATGTTTATGAATGAAAGAAGGGAATTAGATGAGTATTCTTTAAACAGGAACCTATTCTGAAAAACAATTTACCTATTGAAATCCTAGGTGATCCTCCTCCACCCAAGGGTGATCCCGTGTTTGAGCTTAAACTGTTACCTGATACTCTTAACTATGCTTATCTTGATGAGAAAAAGATATACCCTGTTATTATTAGTGCTAACCTTTCAGAACATGAAGACAAGAGATTATTAAAAACTCTTAAGAAGCATCGTGCTGCTATTGGGTATACTCTTGATGATCTTAAGGGCATTAGTCCCACTTTATGTCAACATAAAATTAATTTGGAAGAAGATGCTAAACCAGTTCGTGATCATCAACGCCGTCTGAATCCTAAAATGAAAGAAGTGGTAAGAAAGGAGATACTAAAGCTCCTTGAGGCAGGTATAATTTATCCCGTTGCTGATAGTAAGTGGGTAAGTCTTGTCCATTGTGTCCCTAAGAAGGGAGATATTACTGTTGTTCCTAATGATAAAGATGAATTGATCCCTCAAAGAATTATTACTAGTTATAGGATGGTAATTGATTTCTGCAAATTAAATAAGGCTACTAAAAAAGATCATTACCCCTTACCTTTTATCGATCAAATGTTAGAAAAATTGTCTAAACATACACATTTTTGCTTTCTAGATGGTTATTCTGGTTTCTCTCAAATACATGTGCCAGCCAAAGATCAATCAAAGACTACTTTTACATGCCCTTTTGGTATTTTTGCTTATAGATGTATGCCTTTTGGTTTATGTAATGCACCTGCTACCTTTTAAAGATGCATGATGGCTATATTCTCTGACTTTTGTGAAAAGATTTGTGAGGTTTTCATGGAAGACTTTTCCGTCTATGGATCTTCTTTTGATGATTGCTTGAGCAACCTTGATCGAGTTTTGCAGAGATGTGAAGAAACTAATCTTATCTTGAATTGGGAAAAGTGCCACTTTATGGTTAATGAAGGTATTGTCTTGGGGCATAAAGTTTCTCAAAGAGGTATTGAAGTTGATAAAACCAAGGTTGATGCTATTGAAAAGATGCCATGTCCCAAGGACATCAAAGGTATAAGAAGTTTCCTTGGTCATGCTGGTTTTTATAGGAGGTTCATTAAGGACTTCTCAAAAAAATCTCGGCCTTTGACTAATTTATTACAAAAAGATATACCATTTGTCTTTGATGATGATTGTGTAGAAGCATTTGAAATACTTAAGAAAGCATTGATCTCTGCACCTATTGTTCAGCCACCTGATTGGAATTTACCCTTTGAAATTATGTGTGATGCTAGTGATTATGCTGTAGGTGCTGTTCTAGGACAAAGAGTTGATAAGAAACTAAATGTTATTCAATATGCTAGTAAAACTCTAGACAATGCTCAAAGAAATTATGCTACTACTGAGAAAGAATTCTTAGCAGTTGTATTTGCCTGTGATAAGTTTAGACCTTATATTGTTGATTCTAAAGTAACTATTCACACTAATCATGCTGCTATTAAATATCTTATGGAAAAGAAAGATGCTAAACCTAGACTTATTAGATGGGTTCTTTTGCTACAAGAATTTGATTTACATATTGTTGATAGAAAAGGAGCTGAGAACCCCGTTGCAGACAACTTGTCTAGGTTAGAAAATGTGCTTGATGACCCACTACCTATTGATGATAGCTTTCCTGATGAGCAATTAAATGTCATAAATACTTCTCATACTGCTCCATGGTATGCTGATTATGCTAATTACATTGTTGCTAAGTTTATACCACCTAGTTTCACATACCAGCAAAAGAAAAAGTTCTTCTATGATTTGAGGCATTACTTTTTGGATGATCCACATATTTATAAAGAAGGAGTAGATGGTGTTATTAGACGTTGTTTACCTGAGCATGAACAGGAACAGATCCCACGCAAGTGTCACTCCGAAGCTTATGGAGGACACCATGCTGGAGATAGGACTGCACATAAGGTACTGCAATCTGGTTTTTATTGGCCTACTCTCTTCAAGGATGCCTGTAAGTTTGTTTTATCTTGTGATGAATGTTAAAGAATTGGTAATATTAGTAGATGTCAAGAAATGCCTATGAATTATTCACTTGTTAATGAACCATTTGATGTTTGGGGCTTTGACTATATGGGACATTTTCCTTCCTCTAATGGTTATACACATATTTTAGTTGTTGTTGATTACGTTACTAAGTGGGTAGAAGCTATTCCAACTAGTAGTGCTGATCATAACACTTCTATTAAAATACTTAAAGAAGTTATTTTTCCAAGGTTTGGAGTCTCTAGATATTTAATGACTGATGGTGGTTCACATTTTATTCATGGTGCTTTCTGTAAAATGCTTGCTAAATATGATGTTAATCATAGAATTGCATCTCCTTATCACCCTCAGTCTAGTGGTCAAGTAGAATTGAGCAATAGAGAACTCAAATTAATTTTGCAAAAGACTGTTAATAGGTCCAGAAAGAATTGGTCCAAGAAACTTGATGATGCATTATGGGCCTATAGAACTGCACATAAAAATCCTATGGGTATGTCTCCGTACAAAATGGTCTATGGAAAAGCATGTCACTTACCTCTCGAACTAGAACACAAGGCTTATTGGGCTATTAAAGAACTTAATTATGATTTTAAACTTGCCGATGAGAAGAGGGTATTTGATATTAGCTCGCTTGATGAATGGAGAACTCAAGCCTATGAAAATGCCAAGTTGTCTAAAGAAAAAGTCAAAATATGGCATGACAAAAGGATACAAAAGCGTGAGTTTAACGTAGGTGATTATGTATTGCTATACAACTCTCGTTTAAGATTTTTTGCAGGAAAATTTCTCTCTAAATGGGGGGGGGTCCTTACGTTATCGAGGAGGTCTACCGTTCTGGTGCTATAAAAATCAACAACTTCGAAGGCACAAATCCAAAGGTGGTGAACGGTCAAAGAATCAAACACTATATCTCAGGTAATCCCATAAATGTTGAAACCAATGTTATTGAAACTGTAACCCCGGAGGAGTACATAAAGGACACTTTCCGGAATGTTTCAGACTCTGAAAAGGAATAGGTATGTGGTACGGTAAGTAAACCGACTCCAAAACAGTTTTTAAGGCAATATTTCTCCATTTTGAAATATTTAGAAAAATAGAAAAATAAGCAGCAGTCCCCACGAGGGTGGAGGGCGCGCCCCCTACCTTGTGGGCACCTCGTGTGCTCTCCAGACTCTATTTTCTTACAGGACACGTATTTTGATCGGTAAAAATTCATTATATAACCTCCCGGGGGTTTTGACTCCCGTATCACGCAAAAATCTCCTGTCTTTGTTTCGAGCTGTTTTCTGACAAATCTAGATTATCATGACGTCTCCAAGTGCTCCCAAGGACAAATTCTTCGAGAAGGTCATCAACCCTTACCTCGCGGAGGTGCAGCGATACCCTCAAACCATTGAGATGCGTGATGGGTTGCTGCACATTCGTGATGCTAAGGGACCGAAGGGGAACGGAAGCGTGGAGACGAGGCTCGAAGCAATGGAGCAACAAGTTTTCAAGTGTCAAGGGATGGTGGAGCGTGGACTCAACTCGAACTACATGATGATCGCAGAGTTCATCAACAAACACAAGCTGGATGCCGACAACATCGGGGAGACCATCTTCAAGCTTCACGAGAAAATCGAGCACCTTCAAGCTCAGATCTATGACCTGCAAAACCAAAACTATGAGTATGAATATAGATTCAAAAGGATGAGTTTGGCTGCATATTTGAGGATCCCGGAGACTCGGTCATCCTTCTATGATGGTGAGCCTATGCCTTGGAAGAAGGACGACAAGCCTACGCCATCAACAAAATCACCACCGTCTCCTCCAACAAAGAAGAATTGAGTATCTAGTATGGGCACTCCACTTGGCAACTGCCAAGCTTGGGGGAGTGCCCCGGTATCGTATCATCATCACTTTTATCTTTACCGTTTTTCTTAGTTCGATCCTTTTGGTAATATCTTGATCTAGTAGAATAAAAGTACTTAGTATGATCTAGTTGTGAGTTTTGCTTTATTATCCTTCTATGTAATCGAGTCCGTGAGCTATATAATAAAGATTAGTGTTGAGTCAAGGGCTTGATTATTTTTGCCATGATCCCAAGTGAATAAAAGAAAAGAGAAAGAAATAAAAAGAAACAAAGAGATCATGTGACTCTTATGGAGAGTAATGAGCTCACATAGAAAGAGTGTGATGAATAAAAGTTATTGAGGGTTGACAAACATAGTTTTGGTCATCGTTGCAATTAATAAGAAGTAATAAAGAAATAGAGGTCTTCACATATAAATATACTATCTTTGACATCTTTTATGATTGTGAGCACTCATTAAAATATAACATGCTAAAGAGTTGACATTGGACAAGGAAGACAACGTAATGGGTTATGTTTTCTTACATCTGAGACAAATTATATTGTCTTGGATCCTCCAACATGTTGAGATTGCCTTTCCCCCTCATGCTAGCCAAATTCATTGCACCAAGTAGAAATACTACTTGTGCTTCCAAATACCTTTAAACCAGTTTTGTCATGAGAGTCCACCATACCTACCTATGGATTGAGTAAGATCCATCAAGTAAGTTGTGATCGGTGCAAGCAATAAAAATTGCTCTCTAAATATATATGATTGATTGGTGTGGAAGAAATAAGCTTTATACGATCGTGTGATATGGAAGTAATAAAAGCACAGACTGCATAATAAAGGTCCATATCACAAGCAGCAATATAAAGTGACATTCTTTCGCATTAGGATTTTGTGCATCCAACCATAAAAGCGCATGACAACCTCTGCTTCCCTCTGCGAAGGGCCTATCTTTTACTTTTATCTTCTACATTGCATAAGAGTTATGGTGATCTTCATCGTTTCTTTTTACATTTATCCTTTGGCAAGCACAATATGTTGGAAAGATCTTGCTATATATGACTAATTGGATGTGAGTTTTCATGAACTATTACGTCGAAACACATTGTCGAAACACGTCGACATAGTTCCAAAGATCTCATCACAAGGAAGCCAACAATGAAAGTGGAGCGCCAATCAGGTCAACGTTTTAAGAGATAAATATTCTTGAAAATTTGAATTTAGAAAAATCTGTCATGCTTGTTTTTTTTACATCGTTTGCCATGCACTCATGCTGTTGCGAGGAGGGAAACCCAGCCCCTTAGTGCGGCCCTTGGATAAATTAACGCAAACAATTTTCCATCACAAGAAAAGAAAAGCGCACCAGCATGGCAGCATTGGCCACTGTCATCACCACTTCATCAAGAAACAGACGATAAGATGCACACTACTGCTGCCGCCACTACATGCATCCAAATTTTACACAAAATACTTTCTAAAAGTTAAATTTTAGGCAATACATCATCTTTCTGAGGCCGAAAGAATAAAGCGTGACGATTCATTCACCTCCAGGCACATCGCCGCAGCACCGAACCACGGCTAAGGTGCTGCTTGAAGATGTGACGCGGGCAGGGTACGGGCACACCATTGCAACGTCTGGACAATTGGAGCATAATTGCATAGCACCGGAACGACACTTTTGTACTATTGCATAATTGCATTATTGCAACGTACACGCACATCAAGAAAAGCCATCGGTCCTCTGTCTCATAAGAGTACCTGAAGAAAATTAAAGATAATCTTGAGGAATAATACAAACTGTCAATAATATTATACTCCCTCCGTCCCACAACATAAGAGCATTGGCTTGCAAAACGCTCTTATATTATTGACAGTAACTAAATTGTTTACTCTGGAGCTATATTGAGGTGAAAGTTTGAGGGAGAATTGGTTAAGGCTCCACCAGGTATCATGTTAGATTGCATAACCTTGCTTGATTGAGCAGCTTGTATCAAGGGTTTGGCGTCTTTTCTTGATCAAGCAGCAAAGATGTATTATTGTTTTCTAAAACATACCAAATGGTTGGATAACAGAGTTTATTGTACTCCATTCCTAAATATAAGACTTTTTAGAGATTTCAATGCGGACTATATACGGAGCAAAATGAGTGAATTACACTCTAAATATGTCTATATACATCCGTATGTAGCTCTTATTGAAATCTCTCTAAAGACTTATATTTAGGAACGGAGGGAGTACTTTTTAGTCCAGATCACCAACTAAAGTAACACTTTCTACTTATTTCCCACAGTAGCTTCAAGAAGCACATCAGAGCCAACTGAAACCCATTTGTTTAAGCTGAAGTGGTGCAGAGGCCATCAACTTCTATTTTCATCAGTACAAGTGCAACTCTTATATTTCTTTACGGAGGGAGTACATACATAAATGGACCCTTAGTTTTGGAAGGAAATTGTCCAACCCTATGAACAGTGTATAATAAATTAATAACTGCAATCGGATTGAACAAATCTTAGTAATAGTACGTGCTAGCGTGAGTAAATAGAAGAACTGCCACCCTAGAATATACGGGTTTTCTTCCCATACTGGTGGGGGTGTGTTGGGCTCTTAGCTATGCAGGAATGATGTGGTTTTTGACAAAAAGAGGATTTCTTCCCCTACGCAGGTTATACACTCATGTACGCATTGGCTCCATACGCAGTCTTTGATTCAGCAGCCCGAGCACAGGGAGCTTTTTATGGTAGCATGCACCCAACTGGAGCGAGTAGCCAGTTAACCCGCATGGATGGTGGTTTAGTCTATGGATGGGTCCTCCAGCACCTTTGTGTACAATGCTAAGTGCTAATAGAAGGGCTTAGGGAAATAATTGTTTTTTAAGCACTTGTGCTTATTTGCAGAGCGCAGGTGCTTATTTAGGAACCTCTGCCTCAGAAATAAGCACTGGCGCTTAAGGAAAAATTGGTTTGTTTTTCTAAGCACTTGTCCAAGCACCTAGCATTGTACATGGTCTTATAGGCTGCCTTCTTTTTGTCGAACAATATCAGTTATACTTTTTGTCTGTCAGTTTTCAAGTTCTTATACAGTACCCAAAAGTTAATAAGGGCGGTCTATTTTTTTTCTAATCTAACAGGTGAGATTAATTCATACGCCGGGGGGGGGGGGGGGGTGGGGGGGGGGGGGGGTTGTCGAGCAAAAACCTAGCCACCGCTGCCCCCTCCCTCCTTTCTCCACCCGCCGTCGCCGAGGGATGCCGACGGGCAAAGCCCACTCGGCGAACGGCGGCGGCGGAGCCACCCTCGTCGCGCGCCGCGCTGCTTCAGCCCCGGACAGGGCAGCGCTTCAGGCGGCGGTTGCGTGTTGACGGCGCAGGTAAGCCGGGGCGGCGGCCCCGGGCTCGGCGGCGGCGCTGCTCGTCCCCTCCCACGACTGGGGGGAGTGTGGGGCGGTGCTGAGGCTGGTGTCATCGATCAGGCGCCCAGCCCCCAGATCTGGCAGTGAAGGCACACTGATGTGCATGTTGGGGTGCCTCGGGTCCCCTCCCTTGGCCGGGGGAGTTGTGGTGGCGGCGGCGAGCTGCAGCTTTGGATGGCTGCGCAGCGGCGCCATGTTGGTGGTGCTCTGCCTGGCAGGCGGGCTAGGGGTGGTTAAGGTGGCTGGGGATGGCTGGTGCTCGTATCCGTGGTGGTGAGTGCTGGGAAGAACAGCGACGCGGTGGGCATGCCATGGTCTCTGATCTGGCCGGCTTGCTGGTGGTGACTACTGTGGTGCGATTGCAACCCTTCCGGTTGCACGGTTGGCATGCTTGAGCAACTCCAGTGGTTCTTCGATCTGGGTTGGGAGAAATCCCTGCTTCGAATGAGGCTGACAACGGCGACCCCCGCGAGCGTCGTTCCTTTCCTGAAGGCGTTGTTTTGGTCCAGATCGGGCTCCCTTCCTCGAGCTCGGGGGAAACCCTCGGTCCGGCCTCCGGACCAGGCGGCGGCGGCATCATGGCATCGTTCCCTTCTTGAAGGCGTCGTCTTGTTGCTCAAGGAGTCTCAACGTTGTGGCTTGAGTCATGGTCAGCTGATGATCTTGACGTGGGCCTCCTAGGCGCAATGTACTCCATCGCCGGCGCTATCTCGACGGTACCTTCCCTATGTCTGCCCTGGCCCTGCCGTTCACTTGCTGACTTCCTCTTGGCACAATGGGTGGTATGTTGGTTTGTGTTGGCCTTGGGTCTTGGTCTTGTTGTAGAGGTTTCGACGTTGGTTGTGGCGTGGCTTGGTTGCTCTGAGGCTCGCCTAATCACCATCGGCATGAGGTTGGACTAGGGAAGCATGTATCATAGTAGGCAGGGTGGGTGGGTGTGGCGGCTAATTTTCATGATTTGCGTTGTGATGGCCGAAAGGCCTTGTATCCGGCTTCTTTGCCGCTCCTTCTTTAATGCGATGATACGCATGCTTGTGTGTATTCGAAGAAAAAAAGATTAATTCATAGTCAGTATTACAGAGTGCAAACTTCCAATGATAGGGAGTACCTTGATGTAAGGGGCAAAAATGTAATTGTACATTGACGCTCATAGTCTCTTTCCAGTTTGGTGGATTTTATTTTAACTCTGATCGATATTGGATGATACATCTAAAGTCCTTTCCACCAGTCCCAATTTCACTTTAAAATCAACTTTCCATCTAGTGATTAAATGTGGTCACTTCACTAAGAGTAAAATGCATCATAAGTCCTAAAACTATTGGAGGTGTGTCAATTTAGTCCAATAACTTCGAAACTGCAGTTTTAGGTCCTAAAACTATTGGACGTGTGCCAGTTTAGTCCTATAACTTTGAAACTGCAGTTTTGGGTCCCAAAACTATGAAAGTTTGTTCATCTCAGGTCCTAAGCTTGCATGTCCAGCATTGACCCGCCACCGTGTCACTTGGAGATGCTTGAATTGTTGCCATGTTGACCCAATGGACCCACCAGGTTAACTTCCGCGCCGTCCCGCAGCAGTGACTATTTCCCACCTGTGGCCATGCTCGTGCCCGAACAACAACATGCACGACCAGCTCTACGGCAAGGGTATCAGGGCAAGGACAATGTCATGAGAGAGAGGGGTGGGGGGTGGGGATGGCATCCTCCATCCCGATTGGCTCGGTGTCTCTCCGGCGGCCGCGCCCAGGGAGAGGGATGTTGTTCTCCATGCCGACTGGCTCGGGGTCTCCCCGGCGGCCACGCCAAAACCTCTTAGCGAGGTTGCCTTGTAGCTCATGGGCACGCAGGTGGAGGGCGTGCAGGTTGCAACACACTGTGACGTTGAACCGTATGGACCACTTTTGGGGAAGTAAACACATATAAAGTGCTCTTTTGAAAGAAAAAAATGCACCATAGATGCTGGCCATGCAAGCTTAGGACCTGAGATGAACAAACTTGCATAGTTTGGGACCCAAAACTGTAGTTTCGAAGTTATAGGACTAAACTGACAGACCTCCAATAGTTTTGGGACCAAAAACTGCAGTTTCGAAGTTATAGGACTAAACTGACACACCTCCAATAGTTTTAGGACCCAAAGCTGCAGTTTCGAAGTTATAGGACTAAATGACACATCACCAATAGTTTTAGGACTTACGATGCATTTTATTCCTTTACTAAATATTTCTGAAGATGACCTCAAACAATCTGTGGCAGATAGGCAGGGCACTATTGCCTTTCCCATAGTCATCGTGGAGGTCAGACTGGAGAGCCTTGCCGCGAGCCGCCGGGCTCGTACCACAGCCAATTTAGAGGTTTGTGGAGAAGAAATCGGCTGAGGCTCCCCGTGAATTAAGACCTGCAGGACATTGATGTAACCCACCCAGCAAATTGAAAACTGTGGCAGCAGGCACAAATGCGCAGTCAAGGAGGAGGCTGGTGGAGTTTGTCGCATAACAAAAGGCATGATGGAGATGATTGGAGAGGGACGGCAGGGCAAGTGCATGGGGCAGAACAGGATAGCGGCATGGACCATGGGACAGTTTAAATCAGTACAACAAGATTAGAATTAAAAAAAGATAACTGAGTCCTTAAAATTCCCTGACAGCAGCAACTGTTGCAAATATAAAATCAGTACAACAAGATTAGGATAGCCCTGTTTCCTTGATGCAGCAACTGAGTAATTAAAATTCCCTTTATCGAAATAAGTAAACGTGAGGCAGTTGAAAAAATGAAGTGGTCATGCACTTTGAAGAAACGTGCACTCAACAAAGAACACAACAGAAGAATGTGTACTCCAATCCAAGGAATGCATAAAAGTTTTCCTTTTGAAACAACACTAGAGCATATATAATCGAGAGTCTGACAATATGTTTCAAATGAAAAAGATAGCAGCAATTCACGCTTCAAACTTCATTCATAATATTTGCAACATAAACAGCCATTGAGTGAACATAGCCTTGTACTGTACCTTTGCTTGCCGAGACATTATGCATAACTTCCAGGAGTTATCTGCTAAGTTAGCTGACTTCCATATTTCACGATTGAGAAGTATCTTGGTATCACGCTCTAGTAGCTAGCTGCTCAACACAACAGGGGAATCTTCTTTCACTATCTTGCAGTCAACTAATTCCTGAAGCAGCCTTTCTGCTTCTTCAATCCTGCCTGAATTGGCGACTCTTCTGACTATAGATAGATAAAATGAGTTACTGGTGTTTTTAGTTTCTGATACCATTACTCGCAGTATATCAGCAGCAGCTTCCGCTTTGCTATCTCTGCACAATGCCTGGATCACCATGACAAAAGTAGTTACTTTAACCTGAAAACCAAGAGCAAGCGTCCGATTCAAGAGCTGTAGGGCCTCTTCAGCCATGTTTTTCCTACAGAAGCACATAACAAGTGAACCATAAGTAATGTCATCGGGACTGATCCCATCACTAGCCATCTCATCAAACAGATCCATAGCTTTGTTCACCTCACCCTTGTTTGCTAAAGCATCTATCAGGGTGTTGTATGTAATACGAACCAACTGCCATCCATTTTCTCTGATGCAATGGGCTATCAAAAGAGCTTCTTCCACCATACCTTCTTTACATATGGCATTTAGGAGTGTGTTGTATGTCACTATATCAGGAAAACATTTATCGCTAACCATCATCTCCAACACACCAATAGCCTGATCAAGATGTCCATACTTACAGAAGTAGTTGATAAAGATATTGTAGGCAGTAACATCAGGCTCACAATTTGCATGGTTCATATGTGCAAGTAAATCACAAACTTCAGCCCACCTTTTTGTATTGCAGAGAGAATGGAGTAAGATGCAATAAGTTGTACTATTTGGTTCAAGGCCTTCAGCAATAAGACGAGTTAAGATGGTCTTCGCGTCCTTCAGCCTGCCTGCTTTACATGATGCACTGATAAGAGCATTGTAGGTGACAACATCTGGTTGACATCCCTCCAGAGCAAGTTCATTCAAGACTTCCATGGCACGCTTAGGTCCACAGTTTTTGCATACAAGATCAACAAGCAAGGTGCTCGTCATAACATATGGTGGCCAACCTATTCTCAATTGCTCTTTCCAAAAGGTGATCGCCCTGCCATACATACGCTGGTTGCACATGCACCTAATCAAAGTGTTAAAAGTGATGCCGTTTGGAGAGATACCGCCATACCTCATGTCCTCCAATACGTTCATCGCCAAATCCAGCTGCCCTGTGCAGCAAAGTTGCGCAATCAGCATGTTGCAGGTGATGGTATCTGGAATCCCACCTGAGAGCACCATAACCTCAAGGACGTCCCTGGCTTTATTTGCCTTGCCAGTTTTAACAAGGCCACGGATTAATCTAATACAGCTCTTAGCATCCGGAATTTGGCCATGTAGCACCATCTCATCAATCACGCAGCAAGCCTGAATGAGCTTCCCATTGTTGCAGTACCGGCGAAGGTTGCCAGCATAAAACACCCCTTTATCTTTCGGCAAATCAACCCCCTCGTTTGAGTTCTGACCCAAGTGTTTCCACGGCTTAGCTTGCAGGGACAAAATGGCCCTCTCGACATCCCCGGCTGCTCTGCCATTTCCAGGGGCTGCACGATCCACTGAACCATCTCGCATTCTTCGTTCTGGCCGCATTACTACCACATTACCCGCATTCTTCCGCTTGGCGAAATCGTCCCGTGACCGAGGCCGCTGGTAAGGCCTCATCACCACTAAATCGTCAACATTTCTCTGTTCAGTTCTAGGGGGACAATCTAAATGCACCGCATGTGCTCTGAAACGTGAAGGGCGCATCATCGAGAAGGTGACAACGATAATTGGGGCGGATCCACCTGGCCACAAACCACACCGGTGGCAACCTGCGCCCCCCGAATGCACCATTCTACTGAACCGCCATGGCAATACGATTTTGCCCCTGCGCGCGCCACCGTCCCTGCACATATTGGGAAGGGGAAATTTTGAATCAGCGAAAAGGGAAGAGGTATTCGTGACAGCGAACTAGCGAAATGACCGGGCAGACGGGGTTTAGGGTTCTTGCTCAGAGGTCTCCGCCACTAGAGACCATTTCAAAAGAACAAGCAGCATACAGCAAAGGTCCGCAGTACAGAGTCGGGATTGTATCGTACCGGTGGTAAGGGTCACACTGCAGCTGGAGCTGGAGTACGAAGCCTGAACTGGTGCCGGGAATGGAGAACGGACGGCGCGAGGAACTCCGCCTCGAGGAGTCGAGGTCCCGAGCGGAAGAGCTGAGCGACGGCGGAGGCTCGGCCGGATTCGTCTCTCGCCTTCGTGTGGCGAGCAAAGCGGTGAGGTATGGGGAGCTGCGAGACTGTGCAAGCGGCAGCAGGAGAGAAGTGGTGCACGCCGCCGATGGTGGGATGGGAGGAAGGAAGGAGGCGTCCCCCTATTTGACGGGCCAGGGCCGACAGCTCCGTTATGGGCTGCCCACAGCGCGGCCCAGAAACCTGCATCTTATTTTCTCTCAAAACAATCATTAAAAAGCATTCAGAAAATATTACTGTTCAGACAATTTTCGAAATTAAAATTACGAGAAATTGAAAAAATGCAAATTTTCCATCCACCTTGTGAAAAACAATTGTTACATATTTGAAGCAATATGCATCATGCCTTTAAAATACGCTCATCATGTATTTTAAAATATTTACTGTGTTTAACAAAAAGTTTATCACGTATTTTAAAAATACCCACTATGTCTTTTAAAAAAATAAAAAATATTATAAATTAAAAAGGGGAATAAACAAAAATAAAATAAAAACTTGAAGAAAACAAAAGAAAATCGAAAGGGAAAAACTTGAAGAAAACCTAAACCGAAAAAGAAATAATGAAGCAAAAAATAGCTACAAAATGGTCGGCCCATGTGCGTACAGCCAAAATGACCTTGTCAGAACACTTGATCACAAAATGAACTCTTCATGAAATTATTTCACGGTCTAACCCTTTTTGGTAACGCTAGAGCCCGTGGCGTTGTTGGTTAATACTGAAACGCCAAACTAGCCAGTGTTGCTGCCCTGACCCACGATCAAAACGCGCTGGCGCTACTCACTGATGTGGCAGGATGAAAACACCAAACCAGCCAACGTTGGTAGAAACGCCAGGGCCTATGGCGTTCCTGCACAGATATTTTAAGTGGTTATGGGGCACTCACCCTCACTCACCACTCACTCTCTTCTCTCCCATTGGCCATCCCGAGCTCTTGCCCTTTTTTCCCTTTGTCTCCCCCATTTAAACCCTCTCAAGTCCTTGCAAATTGATTGTGTTAGTTCGTGGATCCGGTGTCATTTCCATTCTTTGAGGAAATCTCCTTCATCTCACAAAACTGTATTGGTTGGATTTGCGTATCTAGATGGTTTTGTTCATGTGGATCCTAATCCTAGTTCTGAACATTGTTCCATAATATGATGCTTGTAGTGTATACTAATGAGTATGGTTGGTCCAATGGTGTTGATTTGTGATGTGGACGAACCAAGCTTAGGGTTTGGGTTATGCCTAATGTTAGGATTTAGGGTTAGGGTTTGGGTAATGCTTAATTTGGATGAACAAAAATTTTCTAAGTGGTTTTGTATGCAATGTGTTATATTTTGCATTGCTCCTTTGTTGTACTTATGTTGCCATTTTTTAGATGGAGATGATTGTTAATGTTCATTATATTGATAAAGCGGCTTTTCTGAATGTTGATATTGTTGACAAGAATAAGGAATTATTGAAATTTTTGGAGAGTCCTAGTTATGACAAGGTTGTGAAAGAAACACGGGTTAGATTAAAGTGGATGGATCCAAGTGACCAAGTTTAATTAGTAGGAAGATATGATGTTCGGACGGGAAACAAGTGTCGAATGAAGACACCGCCTATCAAATCCAATTTGCAATGGGGTCCATATAAGGAGGTTGGTGAATCCTTGGAAGTCAAATCGCTCGAAGTGTTTGCCACTAAGATGGTCAAGGCTCCTCTCTTTCATGTTGACTTGAACCAGACCTTAGTAGATGATATGAGCCTGATTAGTAGTGTGCCACCAATTTGTTGAGCAAAGAATTGAAATGCAAGCCGCCAATGCAATGAGCCAACCTCATGTTAGCCAATCAAATGAATTTGATGTGAAAGATATTCAACATGGCAACGAATAAGTTGATTGTGTCAATGAGTATCCCCAATATGATTGAGGGTGGTGCACCAATCACTAATGATGGCCATGACTCTGATCAAGAGGATGAGAGGCACCACAACATTATTGGTGACATAGAGGCTTAAGTCAGGCACAAGGATATGGACCCTGACATTATTATCAACGCGCTTGTGTGGATGACTCGGATGATGAAGTCCTGGTGAATGAGTTGGACGAAGATGGTTTCATGGAGAAAGAAGCAGAGTGGTACACAAAAATCACTGGTAGGGATCACGAAGTGCCCTTGTTTTGTGATGTTAGCCTTGCGCATAAGGCTATAGTTGAGGGTGGCATGAGTAAGACAATTGAGGCTATACCGTTCCCAAGTGGTAGAGCGAGCTGCTATACAGACGGTTTTTAACCCCTTTCCGTGGCGGCATTTTAAATCGTCGCCTTGCAAGTGTGGGCAATAGGGGGTCCTCCGGTCACACACGCTGGGCAAAATGAGCTCGTGTGCGATCGGGATAGCCATGGCATACAATTATACATGCCCAATCATTTCCGTTCGTAAGTACACCCCACACAGTGAATCCCAGAGAAATGGTTCCCTTCATATGTACATCCCATACAGTCAATCCAAGGAATATTTTTTTTGTTCAGATGTATATCCCACACAGTCAATCCAAGAAAACCGCTTCCGTTTGTATGTATATCCCACATGATGAATCCCAGACAAACGTTTCCATTCGCACGTACATCACACATAATTTTTCCCATTAAGTCGTCTGTGATAGCGTTGCCCTTGAAGACGATATTAACAATTTTATCGTTTGCGTTATTGAATGCGTCACACATGGTGTCTGGAAGAAATTGTGTGCATAGGCTGTCCATCACACACACTTTTTATCTAGAAAACGTTTGTGCAAGGTGGCCTAAGCAATTTTCAAGAGGAAGTCATGTGTGATTGTTCATTGATCCAACGCGTTTTCTTCCTAGAAACTGTGTGGGTTGTCTGAGGTCATCGCCCACGGTGATGTCTCAATAACCATTTGCAATAGAAAAACCCAATAAGCGGGCTAATTGGCCTATTATTAATAATCTATTTATTAATCAAATTGGGATTTCATATTAAGCATAGAATATATTTCATTTTCGTATCATGGAACCAGGATTTCATAATTAAAATACATCGGAGTAGAACATTGCATAGCTTCAGCACTCAGTTACACCATATGGGCATATAACTAGCTACCCCATTACACAACTGCATCAGTACCAAGTTTCACATGCAACGTTAACCTTTGAAAATTAGCATCATAAATGGTAGATAGACAGATGAATCTCATCTGGAAAATTGCTGAAGCGGAAGGCAAATATTGAGCCTTCACTACTACAGAATGGTCCAAACGCGACGATCCAATCAGATACCCTTCAACGAAACTGTGTGCGATGCATTAATCGCAAAAGATGGTGTAAGAAAACCGTCAAAAATGAGACGAACTATTTGTTGGGGAACGTAGTAATTTAAAAAAAATTCCTACACACACGCAAGATCATGGTGATGCACAACAACGAGAGGGGAGAGTGTTGTCCACGTACCCTCGTAGACCGAAAGCGGAAGCGTTAGCACAGCGCGGTTCATGTAGTCGTACGTCTTCATGATCCGACCGATCAAGTACCGAACGCACGGCACCTCCGAGTTCAGCACACGTTCAGCCCAATGACGTCCCTCGAACTCCGATCCAGCCGAGTGTTGAGGGAGAGTTTCGTCAGCATGACGGCGTGGTGACAATGTTGATGTTCTACCGACGCACGGCTTCGCCTCAGCACCGCTACAGTATTATCGAGGTGGACTATGGTGGAGGGGGGCACCACACACGGCTAAAAGATCAACTTGATAAATTGTTGTGTCTATGGGGTGCCCCCTTGCACCCGTATATAAAGGAGCAAGGGGGGGTGTGGCCGGCCAGGGAGAGGGCGCGCCAGGGGGAGTCCTACTCCCATCGGGAGTAGGACACCCCCCCTTTTTCCTAGTTGGAATAGGATTCGGGATGGGAAAGAGGAGGGAGAGAAGGAAGGGGGGCGCCGCCCCCCTCTCCTTGTCTTATTCGGACTAAGGGGGGAGGGGGGCGCGGCCCAGCCCTGGCCGCCTCTCCTCTTCTCCGTAAAGGCCCACTAAGGCCCATTTACCTCCCGGGGGGTTTCGGTAACCTCCCGGTACTCCGGTAAAATCCCGATTTCACCTGGAACACTTCTGATATCCAAACATAGGCTTCCAATATATAAATCTTCATGTCTCGACCATTTCGAGACTCCTCGTCATGTCCGTGATCACATCCGGGACTCCGAAAAACCTTCGGTACATCAAAACATATAAACTCATAATATAACTGTCATCGTAATGTTAAGCATGCGGACCCTACGGGTTCGAGAACTATGTAGACATGACCGAGACACGTCTCCGGTCAATAGCCAATAGCGGAACCTGGATACTCATATTGGCTCCTACATATTCTATGAAGATCTTTATCAATCAAACCACATAACAACATACGTTGTTCCCTTTGTCATCGGTATGTTACTTGTTCGAGATTCGATCGTCAGTATCTCAATACCTAGTTCAATCTCGTTACCGTCAAGTCTCTTTACTTGTTCTGTAATACATCATCCCGCAACTAAATCATTAGTTGGAATGCTTGCAAGGCTTAAGTGATGTGCATTACCGAGAGGGCCCAGAGATACCTCTCCGACAATCGGAGTGACAAATCATAATCTCGAAATACGCCAACCCAACAAGTACCTTTAGAGACACCTGTAGAGCACCTTTATAATCACCCAGTTACATTGTGACGTTTGGTAGCACACAAAGTGTTCCTCCGGTAAACGGGAGTTGCATAATCTCATAGTCATAGGAACATGTATAAGTCATGAAGAAAGCAATAGCAACATACTAAACGATCGGGTGCTAAGCTAACGGAATGGGTCATGTCAATCACATCATTCTCCTAATGATGTGACCCCGTTAATCAAATGACAACTCATGTCTATGGTTAGGAAACATAACCATCTTTGATCAACGAGCTAGTCAAGTAGAGGCATAGTAGTGACAATCTGTTTGTCTATGTATTCACACATGTATTATGTTTCTGGTTAATACAATTCTAGCATGAATAATAAACATTTATCATGATATAAGGAAATAAATAATAACTTTATTATTGCCTCCAAGGCATATTTCCTTCAGTCTCCCACTTGCACTAGAGTCAATAATCTAGATTACACAGTAATGATTCTAACACCCATGGAGCCTTGGTGCTGATCATGTTTTGCTTGTGGAAGAGGCTTAGTCAACGGGTCTGCAACATTCAGATCCGTATGTATCTTGCAAATTACTATGTCTCCCACCTGGACTAAATCCCGAATGGAATTGAAGCGTGTCTTGATGTGCTTGGTTCTCTTGTGAAATCTGGATTCCTTCGCCAAGGCAATTGCACTAGTATTGTCACAAAAGATTTTCATTGGACCCGATGCACTAGGTATGACACCTAGATCGGATATGAACTCCTTCATCCAGACTCCTTCATTTGCTGCTTCCGAAGCAGCTATGTACTCCGCTTCACATGTAGATCCTGCCACAATGCTTTGTTTAGAACTGCACCAACTGACAACTCCACCGTTCAATGTAAACATGTATCTGGTTTGCGATTTAGAATTGTCCGGATCAGTGTCAAAGCTTGCATCAATGTAACAGTTTACGATGAGCTCTTTGTCACCTCCATAAACGAGAAACATATCCTTAGTCCTTTTCAGGTATTTCAGGATGTTCTTGACCGCTGTCCAGTGATCCACTCCTGGATTACTTTGGTACCTCCCTGCTAGACTTATAGCAAGGCACACATCAGGTCTGGTACACAGCATTGCATACATGATAGAGCCTATGGCTGAAGCATAGGGAACATCTTTCATTTTCTCTCTATCTTCTACAATGGTCGGGAATTGAGTCTTACTCAACTTCACACCTTGTAACACAGGCAAGAACCCTTTCTTTGCTTGATCCATTTTGAACTTCTTCAAAACTTTGTCAAGGTATGTGCTTTGTGAAAGTCCAATTAAGAGTCTTGATCTATCTCTATAGATCTTGATGCCCAATATATAAGCAGCTTCACCGAGGTCTTTCATTGAAAAACTCTTATTCAAGTATCCCTTTATGCTATCCAGAAATTCTATATCATTTCCAATCAACAATATGTCATCCACATATAATATTAGAAATGCTACAGAGCTCCCACTCACTTTCTTGTAAATACAGGCTTCTCCAAAAGTCTGTATAAAACCAAATGCTTTGATCACACTATCAAAGCATTTATTCCAACTCCGAGAGGCTTGCACCAGTCCATAAATGGATCGCTGGAGCTTGCACACTTTGTTAGCTCCCTTTGGATCGACAAAACCTTCTAGTTGCATCATATACAACTCTTCTTCCAGAAATCCATTCAGGAATGCAGTTTTGACATCCATTTGCCAAATTTCATAATCATAAAATGCGGCAATTGTTAACATGATTCAGACAGACTTAAGCATCGCTACGGGTGAGAAAGTCTCATCATAGTCAATCCCTTGAACTTGTCGAAAACCTTTCGCAACAAGTCGAGCTTTGTAGATAGTAACATTACCATCAGCATCAGTCTTCTTCTTGAAGATCCATTTATTCTCAATTGCTTGCTTATCATCGGGCAAGTCAACCAAAGTCCACACTTTGTTCTCATACATGGATACCATCTCAGATTTCATGGCCTCAAGCCATTTTGCGGAATCTGGGCTCACCATCGCTTCTTCATAGTTCATAGGTTCATCATGATCTAGTAGCATGACTTCCAGAACAGGATTACCGTACCATTCTGGTGCGGATCTTACTCTGGTTGATCTACGAGGTTCAGTAGTAACTTGATCTGAAGTTCCATGATCATCATCATTAGCTTCCTCACTAATTGGTGTAGGCGTCACAGGAACTGGTTTCTGTGATGAACTACTTTCCAATAGAGGAGCAGGTATAGTTACCTCATCAAGTTCCACTTTCCTCCCACGCACTTCTTTCGAGAGAAACTCCTTCTCTAGAAAGGATCCATTCTTAGCAACGAATGTCTTGCCTTCGGATCTGTGATAGAAGGTGTACCCAATAGTTTCCTTTGGGTATCCTATGAAGACACATTTCTCCGATTTGGGTTCGAGCTTATCAGGTTGAAGCTTTTTCACATAAGCATCGCAGCCCCAAACTTTCAGAAACGACAACTTTGGTTTCTTGCCAAACCACAGTTCATAAGGCGTCGTCTCAACGGATTTCGTTGGTGCCCTATTTAACGTGAATGCGACCGTCTCTAAAGCATATCCCCAAAATGATAGCGGTAAATCTGTAAGAGACATCATAGATCGTACCATATCTAGTAAAGTACGATTACGACGTTCGGACACACCATTGCGTTGTGGTATTCCGGGTGGCGTGAGTTGCGAAACTATTCCGCATTGTTTCAAATGTAGACCAAACTCGTAACTCAAATATTCTCCTCCACGATCAGATCGTAGAAACTTTATTTTCTTGTTACGATGATTTTCAACTTCACTCTAAAATTCTTTGAACTTTTCAACTGTTTCAGACTTATGCTTCATCAAGTAGATATACCCATATCTGCTTAAATCATCTGTGAAGGTGAGAAAATAACGATATCCGCCACGAGCCTCAACATTCATCGGACCACATACATCTGTATGTATGATTTCCAACAAATCTGTTGCTCTCTCCATAGTACCGGAGAACGGCGTTTTGGTCATCTTGCCCATGAGGCACGGTTCGCAAGTACCAAGTGATTCATAATCAAGTGGTTCTAAAAGTCCATCAGTATGGAGTTTCTTCATGCGCTTTACACCGATATGACCTAAAAGGCAGTGCCACAAATAAGTTGCACTATCATTATCAACTCTGCATCTTTTGGCTTCAACATTATGAGTATGTGTATCACTACTATCGAGATTCATCAAAAATAGACCACTCTTCAAGGGTGCATGACCATAAAAGATATTACTCATATAAATAGAACAACCATTATTCTCTGATTTAAATGAATAACCGTCTCGCATCAAACAAGATCCAGATATAATGTTCATGCTCAACGCTGGCACCAAATAACAATTATTTAGGTCTAATACTAATCCCGAAGGTAGATGTAGAGGTAGCATGCCGACCGCGATCACATCGACTTTGGAACCATTTCCCACGCGCATCGTCACCTCGTCCTTTGCCAGTGTTCGCTTAATCCGTAGTCCCTGTTTCGAGTTGCAAATATTAGCAACAGAACCAGTATCAAATACCCAGGTGCTACTGCGAGCTCTAGTAAGGTACACATCAATAACATGTATATCACATATACCTTTGTTCACCTTGCCATCCTTCTTATCCGCCAAATACTTGGGGCAGTTCCGCTTCCAGTGACCAGTCTGCTTGCAGTAGAAGCACTCAGTCTCAGGCTTAGGTCCAGACTTGGGTTTCTTCTCCTAAGCAGCAACTTGCTTGCTGTTCTTCTTGAAGTTTCCCTTCTTCTTCCCTTTGCCCTTCTTGAAACTGGTGGTCTTACTGACCATCAACACTTGATGCTCCTTCTTGATTTCTACCTCCGCGGCTTTTAGCATTGCAAAGAGCTCGGGAATTGTCTTATCCATCCCTTGCATATTATAGTTCATCACGAAGCTCTTGTAGCTTGGTGGAAGTGATTGGAGAATTCTGTCAATGACGCTATCATCCGGAAGATTAACTCCCAGTTGAATCAAGTGATTGCAGTACCCAGACATGTTGAGTATATGCTTACTGACAGAACTATTCTCCTCCATCTTGCAGCTATAGAACTTATTGGAGACTTCATATCTCTCAATCTGGGCATTCTTTCGAAATATTAACTTCAACTCCTAGAACATCTCATATGCTCCATGACGTTCAAAACATCGTTGAAGTCCAGGATCTAAGCCGTAAAGCATGGCACACTGAACTATCGAGTAGTCATCAACACGTGACTGCCAGGCATTCACAATGTCTGCAGTTGCTGGCGCAGGTGGTACACCTAGCGGTGCTTCCAGGACATAATTCTTCTGAGCAGCAATGAGGATAATCCTCAAGTTACGGACCCAGTCCGTGTAATTGCTACCATCATCTTTCAACTTTGCTTTCTCAAGGAACGCATTAAAATTCAACGGAACAACAACACGGGCCATCTATCTACAATCAACCATAGACAAGCAAGATACTATCAGGTACTAAGTTCATAATAAATTTAAGTTCAATTAATCATATTACTTAAGAACTCCCACTTAGAAAGACATCTCTCTAATCTTCTAAGTGATCGCGTGATCCAAATCAACTAAACCATAACCGATCATCACGTGAAATGGAGTAGTTTTCAATGGTGAACATCACTATGTTGATCATATCTACTATATGATTCACGCTCGACCTTTTAGTCTCAGTGTTTTGAGGCCATATCTGCATATGCTAGGATCCTCAAGCTTAACCTGAGTATTCTGCGTGTGCAAAACTGGCTTGCACCCGTTGTAGATGGACGTAGAGCTTATCACACCCGATCATCATGTGGTGTCTGGGCAGGACGAACTTTGGCAACGGTGCATACTCAGGGAGAACACCTTTTATCTTGAAATTTAGTGAGAGATCATCTTATAATGCTACCATCAATCAAAGCAAGATAAGATGCATAAAAGATAAACATCACATGCAATCAATATAAGTGATATGATATGGCCATCATCATCTTGTGCTTGTGATCTCCATCTTCTGAAGCACCGTCATGATCACCATCGTCACCGGCGCGACACCTTGATCTCCATCGTAGCATCGTTGTCGTCTCGCCAAACTTATGCTTCCACGACTATCGCTACCGCTTAGTGATAAAGTAAAGCATTACAGGGCGATTGCATTGCATACAATAAAGCGACAACCATATGGCTCCTGCCAGTTGCCGATAACTCGTTACAAAACATGATCATCTCATACAATAAATTTAGCATCATGTCTTGACCATATCACTTCACAACATGCCCTGCAAAAACAAGTTAGACGTCCTCTACTTTGTTGTTGCAAGTTTTACGTGGCTGCTACGGGCTTAGCAAGAACCGTTCTTACCTACGCATCTGTAACGCCCGAGGCCGATACTCCAGATGCCTTCCTTTTATTTTAGTTGTTGACGTGTGTTTATTATGTTTGTTGCATTATCATAATTGTTCTGCATATTTCATTCATATATGTTTATGCCATGATCATGTTGAGTGCCTTGACATATTTGCCTCTTGCTTCATGAACACCATTGGTTTCATTGTATTGTGCCTTTTGTCTTTTTGCATTTCATCTTAATCACCATGCGCATCACATTCTTCATGATGTTGTCTTGCTCTATGCATGTTGCATGTGACCAAACCCCTTGCTATGTCTCTCAAATCTACCCATGCATCAACACCTCCTTCTTCCTTCTTATTCCTTTCATTTTTGCTAGTGCCATTTTTCTGTCCTCCATAAATGTTCATTTTTCCCTATAAATCCTGCTCATTGCCTACACGCTCTCTGCCAATTTTCGGCTCATATAAATATGTTTTGGTTGGGTTCAAAAATGGCTCAAGTTTGAAGTCAATTCAAACTTGAATTATTTTCTTCCTCTAAAAATTGCCAAACCAATTTATTCAAATTTTGCATATTCTCAAGACTCCAAGGATATTTTTTTATTTTCTGAAATATTCCACCTCTAGCACCTCTTTCTTTTCTCCTAAATTCTGGTTGAAGAAATAAGGAAGAGAAAGAATTTCATATTAGGAGGAGAGAGCCATATCCCTCTGTTCCTCCCGGCCCCCAGCCCACCTGCACTCACCTTTCAGCCCAGCCAAGCCCACCAGCACCTCCTCTGTTCATCGTCTTCTCCCTGTACTGTACGGCAGGACCATCCAACGCATCCACGGTCGGCAGTCCGGTTGATTTGACCGGCGGGACCTGCTCCCTTCCTCCTATATAATCCTGTCCCAACCTAGGTTTCCTCGCTCCGTTTTTCCCTCTTCTGCCTCCTCCCACCGTCGAGGTAAGTTCCCACGCCCTGCCGTCCGCCATCGCCATGACAGCCGAGCTGAGCTCGAGGCCAGCGTAGCCAGCCTCCCGGGCGTCGTCTCCTCCGTAGCAAGTCCCACGACTCCGGCAATGTCTCCCCCGTCGACTCCCCGAGCCTGGATCGCCAGTTCCTCGACGTCATCTTCGTCGTCTTCTCTGCTTCATGGACCCGAGCGGGCTCTCGATCATCATGTCCTCCCGCCGTCTCCGGGCCACCCGCGAACCGTGTTCAACTCCAGCCAGCACCCCCTCGGTGAGCAGTCGCTCCTCCCAGCCTCTCCCCGGTTCAATTCTGTCGCCGTAGTCGTCTTCCCGAGCCCGCCTATTCCAAATCCGCCATGGACGGCCTCGAGTTCGTGCTTGTGTTCATGTCATTGCTCTGCTCGTTGTTTCACACACGCCACCCGCCGCGCTGCAGCACCGCAGCTCGGCCCCAAGTCTCCCCATACCCACCTAGTGCATGTCGCCGTCTCCCGCCATGGCCGTGCCCGAGTCGAGCGCAAGTCTTTGCATGCACACGGCCGCCCCTTGCTGCACCCACACATGCGCACATCCCACCACGGCCACCGCAAGCCTTTTCCGCACCCCTGCCATCGGCCTGTGGTCGCGACGGTCGCCGTCTTGCTCACCGGCGTCGTCACCCAGTTCTCCCGTGATCCATGAAGAAGGCTCCTGCCTTTTGTTTATTCAGAAGAAATGATCTCCCTGTTTAGTCATAAACAGAGCAGTTAGTGCAGTGGCTAGTAGCGATGCATCCATCCAAAAGGACCTGGGTTCAAGCCCAGTGCCCCCCTTTTTTTCTTTTTATGTTGTTTCTGTTAATTCGCTCACACGCACAACTGTTTCATCTTGGACCGAGCCCTCCTTGTGCCATCCGAGGGGTCTGGGGTTCGATTCCCAGGTGCCCCAATTTTTGCCTTGTTTCTGTCAGGCTCGCTCGAACTATTGGTTCAGTTATATTTTGCCTGCGAATTATCTCAGGTGCACTCTTGGTTCTACTGGTTAGGCTAGCAGGTTTGCACCCAGGCAACCAGAGATCAAATCCCCACGGCCACATTCTTTTTCATCAATTTTTGCCTTACCATATCAAGCTTTGTTCTTGTTCCTGTTTGGCCAAGCCCAGTATCCATCACAAACATCTTCCAGGCGAGCTGGTCAGCCCGCTCTGTTTTCAACGGTGATGTGTTGGGTTCAATTCCCAGGCACCCTAATTTTTGCCCCTGTTTTCTCTTATTTATCTTTTGCACACCACACAGCCAGCCACTTGGGCCGAATCCTCATCCGGGCCGCTGCACCTTGATGCTTCGGGCCCGTGCATGTTTTTTTTTCTGCCTGTGGATTTGTTTAATTTCCAGTGTATTGCATATTTACAGAATTGCCACTGTTTTACATTGTCTATAGTTAAATATACATGCATCCAAACTAAACGAACCATATATGTAAAATGCTTAGAATTTCGTCTAGTTTCATAATATGCTGCTTGCATCAATGTTTAAAATGTTGCTTGCATTTAATTTGCATAAATGCCATGGTAAAATGATTTATTTCATAACTAAATAACCGTAACTCGGATTTTATTAAACTTTATATGTAAATGGGGTAGAAAAATGCCTAGTTTACCATGGTGCACTCATCTTTGCATGTTTAACAACTCTAAAATTGTGTTTAGGGCAGAACAGTACCAAACCTAATATATGCATATGGGGATTTACCGAAATTGTTGTTCGTTGCTTCCGGCCTCATTTAACCTTGACTAGATAGGTAGTTTTACTTTGCTTCACCCACTTGCCATGTTTAACAACATTTAATATTGTTGGGTACATAAACGAGATCGAACTAAATAACTTGAACGTGGTGTTTCGTCAATATGCAACTCTTTGCATATTGAGCTCCATTTAATTTGTAGGATTGTTTGTGTATTTTGCCATGCCATGCCTCATTAAACCGGACATGCATCATACTTGATTGTGCATCATGCCATGTTCATGTCATGGTTGTCTACTATATTGTTTGCTTTCTTTTCGGTGTTGCTTCTTCGGGTTGGTTCCGATAACGTCGTGTGTGTGAGGATCCGTTCGACTACGTCCGTTTATCTTCTTCATGGACTCGTTCTTCTTCCTTGCGGGATTTCAGGCAAGATGACCATACCCTCGAAATCACTTCTATCTTTGCTTGCTAGTTGCTCGCTCTTTTGCTATGCCTATGCTGCGATACCTACCACTTGCTTATCATGCCTCCTATATTGTTGAGCCAAGCCACTAACCCACCTTGTCCTAGCAAACCGTTGATTGGCTATGTTACCGCTTTGCTCAGCCCCTCTTATAACGTTGTTAGTTGCGGGTGAAGATGAGGTTTGTTCCTTGTTGGAACATGGAGATGTTGTTCCTTGTTGTAACATGTTTACATGTTGGGATATCACAATATCTCTTATTTAATTAATGCATCTATATACTTGGTAAAGGGTGGAAGGCTCGGCCTTTTGCCTAGTGTTTTGTTCCACTCTTGCCGCCCTAGTTTCCGTCATATCGGTGTTATGTTCCCGGATTTTGCGTTCCTTACGCGGTTGGGTAATAATGGGAACCCCTTGATAGTTCGCCTTGAATAAAACTCCTCCAGCAATGCCCAACCTTGGTTTTACCATTTGCTTCACCACCACCTACTTTTCCCTTGGGAGTCGCTCTCTCGAGGGTCATCTTTATTTTAACCCCCCCGGGCCAGTGCTCCTGTGAGTGTTGGTCCGAACTGAGCTGCCTGCGGGGCCACCTCGGGGCAACTTGAGGTTTGGTTTTACTCGTAGCTAGTCTCATCTGAGTGTGCCCTGAGAATGATATATGTGCACCTCCTATCAGGATTTCTCGGCACATTCGGGCGGTGTTGCTGGACTTGTTTTACCATTGTCGAAATGTCTTGTAACCGGGATTCCGAGTCTGATCGGGTCTTCCTGCTAGAAGGAATATCCTTCATTGACCGTGAGAGCTTGTGATGGGCTAAGTTGGGAAATGTTGGAAATATGCCCTAGAGGCAATAATAAAAGCATTATTATTATATTTCCTTGTTCATGATAATTGTCTTTATTCATGCTATAATTGTGTTATCCGGATATCGTAATACATGTGTGAATAGTAGACACCAACATGTCCCTAGTAAGCCTCTAGTTGACTAGCTCGTTAATCAACAGATAGTCATGGTTTCCTGACTATGGACATTGGATGTCATTGATAACGAGATCACATCATTAGGAGAATGATGTGATGGACAAGACCCAATCCTAAACATAGCACAAGATCGTATAGTTCGTTTGCTAGAGTTTTCCAATGTCAAGTATCTTTTCCTTAGACCATGAGATCGTGTAACTCCCGGATACCGTAGGAGTGCTTTGGGTGTACCAAACGTCACAACGTAACTGGGTGACTATAAAGGTATACTACGGGTATCTCCAAAAGTGTCTGTTGGGTTGACACGGATCAAGACTGGGATTTGTCACTCCGTATGACGGAGAGGTATCACTGGGCCCATTCGGTAATGCATCATCATAATGAGCTCAAAGTGACCAAGTGTCTGGTCACGGGATCATGCATTATGGTACGAGTAAAGTGACTTGCCGGTAACGAGATTGAACGAGGTATTGGGATACCGACGATCGAATCTTGGGCAAGTAACATACCGATTGCCAAAGGGAATTGTATACGGGATTGATTGAATCCTCGGCATCGTGGTTCATCCGATGAGATCATCGAGGAGCATGTGGGAGCCAACATGGGTATCCAGATCCCGCTGTTGGTTATTGACCGGAGAGCGATCTCGGTCATGTCTACATGTCTCCCGAACCCGTAGGGTCTACACACTTAAGATTCGGTGACGCTAGGGTTGTAGGGATATGTATATGCAGTAACCCGAATGTTGTTCGGAGTCCCGGATGAGATCCCGGACGTCACGAGGAGTTCCGGAATGGTTCGGAGGTAAAGAATTATATATAGGAAGTGCTATTTCGGGCATCGGGACAAGTTTCGGGGTCACCGGTATTGTACCGGACCACCGGAAGGGTCCCGGGGGTCCACCGGGTGGGGCCACCTGCCCCGGGGGGCCACATGGGCTGTAGGGGTGTGTGCCTTGGCCTACATGGGCCAAGGGCACCAGCCCCAAGAGGCCCATGAGCCTAGGGTTCAAGAAGGGAAGAGTCCCAAAGGGGGAAGGCACCTCCTAGGTGCCTTGGGGAGGAGGGATTCCTCCCTTGGCCGCCGCCCCCCTAGGAGATTGGATCTCCTAGGGCCGGCACCCCCCCTTGGCCCTCCCATATATAGTGGGGAGATGGAGGACTTCTTACCCCACGCCTTTGGTGCCTCCCTCTCCCTCTTCAACACATCCTCCTCCTCCATAGTGCTTGGCGAAGCCCTGCCGGAGTACTGCAGCTCCACCACCACCACGCCGTCGTGCTGCTGCTGGAGCCATCTTCCTCAACCTCTCCTTCCTCCTTGATGGATCAAGAAGAAGGAGACGTCACGCTGACCATACGTGTGTTGAACGCGGAGGTGCCGTCCGTTCGGCGCTAGGATCTCCGGTGATTTGGATCACGTCGAGTACGCCTTCCTCATCCCCGTTCTTTGAACGCTTCCGCGCGTGATCTACAAAGGTATGTAGATGCAATCTGATCACTCGTTGCTAGATGAACTCATAGATGGATCTTGGTGAAACCGTAGGAAATTTTTTGTTTTCTGCAACGTTCCCCAACAGGACACCCCTGTAGGGATTTGAACTTTCGAAAGCCGTCCCCGCGGTTATGGGCAGATGGGAATTTGTTAACATCCGGTTGTAGAAAACCTGAAGTTGACCTTAATTAAAATACATCAACCGCGTGTGTAACCGTGATGGTCTCT
Source organism: Triticum urartu (assembly GCF_003073215.2). Taxonomy (NCBI): domain Eukaryota; kingdom Viridiplantae; phylum Streptophyta; class Magnoliopsida; order Poales; family Poaceae; genus Triticum; species Triticum urartu. The sequence goes on from NC_053022.1 coordinate 280,985,819, forward strand.
TCTCGGCGGAGTCCGGGAAGTGAACACGGTGTTGGAGTTATGCTTGACGTAGGATGATTTAGGATCACTTCTTGATCATACTTTTATCGACCGTGCTTTGCCTTCTCTTCTCGCTCTCATTTGCGTATGTTAGCCACCATATATGCTAGTCGCTTGCAGCAGCTCCACATATATACCTTGCCTTACCTATAATCTTAAATAGTCTTGATCGCGAGGGTGCGAGATTGCTGAGTCCTCGTGACTCACAGATACTTCCAAAACCAGCTTGCAGGTGCCGTTGAATCATGCAGATGATGCAACCAAGCTCAAGGAGGAGCTCGATGAAGATTTTGTCATTTGTGTTGTTTCGTTCTAGTTGATCAGTAGTGGAGCCCAGTTGGGGTCGATCGGGGACCTTGTCGCATTTGGGGTTCTTGCTTTATTTTGGTTCCGTAGTCGGACCTTGATTGTATCTGGTTGATGTAATGCTTTATTCATGTATTTGTGTGAAGTGGCGATTGTAAGCCAACTATGTATCTCTTTTCCCTTATGTATTACTTGGGTTGTTTGCGAAGATTACCTCACTTGCGACATTGCTTTCAATGCGATTATGCCTCTAAGTCATGCTTCGACACGTGGGAGATATAGCCGCATCGAGGGCGTTACAAGTTGGTATTAGAGCCTTCCCCGACCTTAGGAGCCCCCACTGCTTGATCGAATTAGCGGACGAGTTGAGTCTAGAAAAATGTTTTGAGTCATTTAGGTATTATATCGGAGAGTTTAGGAATTCTTTTTACTCCCCAGTCCCTTCATCGCTCTGGTAAGGCATCCTGACGTAGAGTTTTGACTCTTCTCTTCTCAAATTTCACAAAAAAATAGGATCACCCGGGTATTTTGGAATCGTTCCGATCGATTTGTGACGAGAACATTGTTCTTGGTGCCTCCTGTCATTTAGGGGTTGTGGCAGTGTCCCAGGGAGTTGAGCTCTGAGGTGTTGTCGTCACAATTTTATCGTTGCAGTTCTGGAATACCTGAGATTAGTTTCGCCGACATCGAAAATCTCTTTTATGCAGTTGTTGGTGAGATAACCTCGACGCCACCCAGTACTGGGGCGGGAGTTCGGGAGTATTGCCATAACTCGTATAACGGATGCTTTTCGAAGGTTGAGGTAGATGATTTCCGAAGGTTTCTTGGTTATGTGTTGAAGGATGGATACAGCTGGATGTAGGATTTGCTAGTTTTGGGTGAGATATTACGCTTCCCCTGTATCCCCAACGCCTGATTGCATAACAGGAAAGTTTCGGGAGTTTCATAGGTGGGAATTCAAGTAGCTCTTAGGATATCTTTCCGACAGATGTATGATATGAAATTGGGGTTCGACGTCTAGTGGTCCGCCTATCCACGGTTGGTCTTACAGTGGTCTCATTGTGTCTTAAAGAGTCCTTGGCTATGCCGACTCGGGGACGCTTCGTATGTCATGTGCACTGCCTTGTACATGATGGTGCTGTACGATCGAGCCCGTGTAGGCCCACCACGAAAACTTCGGACGAAATATCTATCATATGTTTGTTCCGGCTTATTCTGCAAGCCAATCCTTGTTTTTTTTGAGATGTGGTATTCGAGTTGCTTCGAAGTCAAATGTTGATTCCATGCCTTTTCTTAATCGGTGTTCTCATGTGAATACTAATCCTTCTCGATCATCGAGTTTGTCTTGTCAATCCTTGTCAGCCGGTGCGATTCTCTTCAAGATGTTCCTATCATTTGTCACATTCTCAAGATCAATTATCAGTTCTTCTCAACGGTGTTTGTTTCATTCGTCCCAAGTTGCCTTTGTTTTCCCCACCCTCCCTCCCTTGTTTTCTCCGAAGACTCTTATATCTCAATCTAGTATCCATTTTATTCGTGTGAAGTCTCTTCATTCTTGTCTCTGAATGTTCGTACCCGGTGATTCTCATGAAGATTCTAACAGAGCTTCAAGTTCATCTTTCTTCATTCTTTTCTTCTCCGGTGGACTCAAGTCAAGATTTGTCGATTATATCCCCTTTCCTCATTTCAAATACCTTCTCTTGATGGTGCTCCTCATATTCATTCATTTCTCGCTATTCAATTGTTCTGGAGTGTTCAAGATATCTCGAAGATTCGTGTTTTCACTCTGCATTCGTTCAAGATCTTTCGAGGATGTTCTCTCATTCAAGTCTTTTAATTCAACCGGTGCAATCTATCTTCCAAGCGACCTTTTCAACGGTGTTTCTTTTGAGTGGGCCCTAACCCACAGGTCTTTTTCCAGGATCTTACCTGACTCTTCTTATTCTCTCGGAGTTATTCTCAAATCTTCTAAAGTTTGACTTAAGAATGAATTGTCATCAGTCAAATGTTTTTCTCCAAGATCTTTCAAATTCTTTTCATCGTTGACTCAATCTCTTTGCTTTTGATTCTTCCGGAGTGCCTAAACGATTCTTGATGGTGTTTCTCATCGTCATTCTCATATTTTGAAGACCGAAGAAGAGTTTCTTTTAAATCTTGCTCCATTCTCTTCAAGATTCGTGATTCTAGCTTGTTGCCATCCTCTCATAATTATTTTCAATTGTGGGAATTCTTTTCACCCATCCGGTGCAATTCAGGAGTCTTTTTAGGTTGATTATCCGGAGTCCATCAATTCAGGTTTATTCATTCTCAGCTTTCAGTTATCATTCTCCAATCTTACCGGTGCTTCGTTCAAGTGATCTCTATTCGACTCGTGATCTCCTCGTTCTCATGTATCTAAATCCTCTCAAGCATCTTCGTTCATTTTATAATTCTTCCCAGAGTTTCTTTATCTTCTCTTCGTTCATTTTCAATTCTTACGGTGGTTCGTTCAAGAGTTTCTCTTCCTTCTTTATCATACCAATTCATTCGTTGTTTCGAATCCTACCGGTGGTTCGTTGAAGACCTTCTCAAGTTTGCGCTATCCTTGCTACGAGAATAAGTTGTGTGCCAAATCCATTTGCTTGTCATCAATTAAATTGGTGAAGGATACGCATAACATAATTCTTATTCTTGTTTCATCCAAGCGATTAATTCCTTATTCCGGAGGTTCATCAAATTCTTGTTTCCATGTGTTCATCTTTCTTTTCCGGAGTTCCAAGTTTTCTCTTTATCTCGTTGCAAAGCTCCATCCAATCATTACAAGGTTTCACCTTGTGTTTTCAATTTCTCTTTCCTTTTGTTTGATCATCTTTTTATTACCGGAGGTTCTACATGATGGTTCATCTATGATTTAATTCATTCTCGAAGTGTTCATTGAGATTTTTTCTAAGGAGCTCAGGCATTCTTCATCTTGCTATCCGGAGTGCAATTGTTTCTCCCTTATCTTTTGAGGTGGTAATATATCATTCTTCATTCACAAGATTGAGATATTTAAACCCATCAATCTCTTCATTGCAATTATCTTGGGTTATATTTCACCTAAAGTTTTCCCTAAGGATTGTTGCTTATTATGGTGCTTATAAATGACCCAAGTTCTTCTTTTATCCTCCCGATGATATAGCTTTCTCGTCTCCTTGTTCATATCAATCCAATTCTTTTTCTCGTGAGTGGCAGGTTGTCACCTCATAATTTGAGATGTATCCCATAAGACCATATCAAGTTTACTCTTTTCGTTGTTGGTTTCCATCAACTCCGTGCGACCCTTCTCTTTAAGATGCTTTTCAAGCTCATCGGAGGTAGAAGATGTTGTTTTCTTCTCCGTTCTTTTGTTCCGTCGATACAACTTCTATTCTTTCGTTCCGGAGGCATTGTGTTGTTGTTCTCTTCAACCCATCATCTTGTTTTGTCAAGATCATGTTCTTTTCATGATTGTCCATTTAACCGGAGTGTCGTGCCCTCTTTTCAAGTTCTATCACCTAATCAAGTTCTTATTCAATTCCTTTCTTTTCAAATGGAGTGCTTCAACTTTGTTCATCTCCGTTGTATTATTTCTTTCAATGTGTTCAACCTCTCAAAGTTCTTTGGTTTCACTCGTTTGTCAAAGAAGCAACTTAGTTTTACCTCTTTCCTTTCTCTTCCATTGTCCCTCCGGTGCCATTCTAGATCTTGGGACGAGATCCTCTCGTAGTGGTGGAGTGTTGTAACGCCCCGAGGCCGATACTCCAGATGCCTTCCTTTTATTTTAGTTGTTGATGTGTGTTTATTATGTTTGTTGCATTATCATAATTGTTCTGCATATTTCATTCATATATGTTTATGCCATGATCATGTTGAGTGCCTTGACATATTTGCCTCTTGCTTCATGAACACCATTGGTTTCATTGCATTGTGCCTTTTGTCTTTTTGCATTTCATCTTAATCACCATGCGCATCACATTCTTCATGATGTTGTCTTGCTCTATGCATGTTGCATGTGACCAAACCCCTTGCTATGTCTCTCAAATCTACCCATGCATCAACACCTCCTTCTTCCTTCTTATTCCTTTCATTTTTGCTAGTGCCATTTTTCTGTCCTCCATAAATGTTCATTTTTTTCCTATAAATCCTGCTCATTGCCTACACGCTCTCTGCCAATTTTTGGCTCATATAAATATGTTTTGGTTGGGTTCAAAAATGGCTCAAGTTTGAAGTCAATTCAAACTTGAATTAATTTTCTTCCTCTAAAAATTGCCAAACCAATTTATTCAAATTTTGCATATTCTCAAGACTCCAAGGATATTTTTTTTCTGAAATATTCCACCTCTAGCACCTCTTTCTTTTCTCCTAAATTCTGGTTGAAGAAATAAGGAAGAGAAATAATTTCATATCAGGAGGAGAGAGCCATATCCCTCTGTTCCTCCCGGCCCCCAGCCCACCTGCACTCACCTTTCAGCCCAGCCAAGCCCACCAGCACCTCCTCTGTTCATCGTCTTCTCCCTGTACTGTACGGCAGGACATCCAGCGCATCCACGTCGGCAGTCCGGTTGATTTGACGGCCGGAGCTGCTCCCTTCCTCCTATATAATCCTGTCCCAACCCTAGGGTTTCCTCCTCGCTCCGTTTTTCCCTCTTCTGTCTCCTCCCGCCGCCGAGGTAAGTTCCCCACGCCCTGCCGTCGCCATCGCCATGACCAGCCGAGCTGAGCTCGAGCCCGGCGTAGCCAGCATCTCCCGGGCGTCGTCTTCCTCCGCAGCAAGTCCCACGACTCCGGCAACGTCTCCCCGCGACTCCCCTAGCCCGGATCGCCAAGTTCCTCGACGTCATCTTCGTCGTCTTCCTCTGCTTCACGGACCCGAGCGGCTCCGTCGATCATCACGTCCTCCCGCCGTCTCCGGCCACCCGCGACCGTGTTCAACTCCAGCAGCACCCCCTCGGTGAGCAGTCGCTCCTCCCAGCCTCTCCCCGGTTCAATTCTGTCACCGTAGTCGTCTTCCCGAGCCCGCCTATTCCAAATCCGCCATGGACGGCCTCGAGTTCGTGCTTGTGTTCATGCCGTTGCTCTGCTCGTTGTTTCACACACGCCACCCGCCGCGCTACAACATCGCAGCTCGGCCCCAAGTCTCCCCATACCCACCTAGCGCATGTCGCCGTCTCCCGCCATGGCCGCGCCTGAGTCGAGCATGAGTCTTTGCATGCACACGGCCGCCCCTTGCTGCACCCACACATGCGCACATCCCACCACGGCCACCGCAAGCCTTTTCCGCACCCCCGCCATCGGCCTGTTGTCGCGACCGGTCGCCGTCTTGCTCGCCGGCGTCGTCACCCAATTCTCCCGTGATCCATGAAGAAGGCTCCTGCCTTTTGTTTATTCAGAAGAAATGATCTCCCTATTTAGTCATAAACAAAGCAGTTAGTGCAGTGGCTAGTAGCGATGCATCCATCCAAAAGGACCTGGGTTCAAGCCCAGCGCCCCCCTTTTTTTGTGTTGTTTCTGTTAATTCGCTCACACGCACAACTGTTTCATCTTGGACCGAGCCCTCCTTGTGCCATAAACACTCATCCATTGCAGTGGTTAGCGCTTCAGTTTTGGTCCTGGTCGCGATGCCAGTTATCTTCTGTCGATCTCCATATGCATCACCAACACATAGCTAGCTCAGTGGCTAGCGCAGCCAGTATCCATCTGAGGGGTCTCAGGTTCGATTCCCAGGTGCCCCAATTTTTGCCTTGTTTCTGTCAGGCTCGCTCGAACTGTTGGTTCAGTTATATTTTGCCTGCGAATTATCTCAGGTGCACTCTTGGTTCTACTGGTTAGGCTAGCAGGTTTGCACCTAGGCAACCAGAGATCAAATCCCCATGGCCACATTCTTTTTCATCAATTTTTGCCTTACCAGATAAAGCTTTGTTCTTGTTCCTGTTTGGCCAAGCTCAATATCCATCACAAACATCTTCCAGGCGAGCTGGTCAGCCCGCTCTGTTTTCAACGGTGATGTGCTGGGTTCAATTCCCAGGCACCCTAATTTTTGCCCCTGTTTTCTCTTATTTATCTTTTGCACACCACACAGCCAGCCACTTGGGCCGAATCCTCATCCGGGCCGCTGCACCTTGATGCTTCGGGCCCCAATTTTTGCCTTGTTTCTACCAGGCTCACTCGAACTGTTGGTTCAGTTATATTTTGCCTGCGAATTATCTCAGGTGCACTCTTGGTTCTATTGGTTAGGCTAGCAGGTTTGCACCCAGGCAACCAGAGATCAAATTCCCACGGCCACATTCTTTTTCATCAATTTTTGCCTTACCAGATCAAGCTTTGTTCTTGTTCCTGTTTGGCCAAGCCCAGTATCCATCACAAACATCTTCCAGGCAAGCTGGTCAGCCTGCTCTGTTTTCAACGGTGATGTGCTGGGTTCAATTCCCAGGCACCCTAATTTTTGCCCCTGTTTTCTCTTATTTATCTTTTGCACACCACACAGCCAGCCACTTGGGCCGAATCCTCATCCGGGCCGCTGCACCTTGATGCTTCGGGCCCATGCATGTTTAGAATTTCATCTAGTTTCATAATATGCTGCTTGCATCCATGTTTAAAATGTTGCTTGCATTTAATTTGCATAAATGCCATGGTAAAATGATTTATTTCATAACTAAATAACCGTAACTCGGATTTTAATAAACTTTATATGTAAATGGGGTAGAAAAATGCCTAGTTTAACATGGTGCACTCGTCTTTGCATGTTTAATAACTCAAAAAATGTGTTTAGGGCAGAACAGTACCAAACCTAATATATGCATATGGGGATTTACCGGAATTGTTGTTCGTTGCTTCCGGCCTCATTTAACCTTGACTAGATAGGTAGTTTTACTTTGCTTCACCCTCTTGCCATGTTTAACAACATTTAATATTGTTGGGTACATAAACGAAATCGAACTAAATAACTTGTCGTGGTGTTTCGTCAATATGCAACTCGTTGCATATTGAGCTCCACTTAATTTGTAGGGTTGCTTGTGCACTTTGCCATGCCATGCTTCATTAAACCGGACATGCATCATACTTGATTGTGCATCATGCCATGTTCATGTCGTGGTTGTTTACTATATTGTTTGCTTTCTTTCCGGTGTTGCTTCTTCGGGTTGGTTCCGATTACGTCGTGATTGTGAGGACCCGTTCGACTATGTCCGTTTGTCTTCTTCATGGACTCGTTCTTCTTCCTTGCTGGATTTCAGGCAAGATGACCATACCCTCGAAATCACTTCTATCTTTGCTTGCTAGTTGCTCGCTCTTTTGCTATGCCTATGCTGCGATACCTACCACTTGCTTATCATGCCTCCCATATTGTTGAACCAAGCCATCTAACCCACCATGTCCTAGCAAACCGTTGATTGGCTATGTTACCGCTTTGCTCAGCCCCTCTTATAGCGTTGTTAGTTGCAGGTGAAGATGAGGTTTGTTCCTTGTTGGAACATGGAGATGTTGTTCCTTGTTGTAACATGTTTACGTGTTGGGATATCACAATATCTCTTATTTAATTAATGCATCTATATACTTGGTAAAGGGTGGAAGGCTCGGCCTTTTGCCTAGTGTTTTGTTCTACTCTTGCCGCCCTAGTTTCCGTCATATCGGTGTTATGTTCCCAGATTTTGCGTTCCTTACGCGGTTGGGTAAAAATGGGAACCCCTTGACAGTTCGCCTTGAATTAAACTCCTCCAGCAATGCCCAACCTTGGTTTTACCATTTGCTTCACCACCACCTACTTTTCCCTTGGGAGTCGCTCTCTCGAGGGTCATCTTTATTTTAACCCCCCCGGGCCAGTGCTCCTCTGAGTGTTGGTCCGAACTAAGCTGCCTGCGGGGCCACCTCGGGGCAACTTGAGGTTTGGTTTTATTCGTAGCTAGTCTCATCCGAGTGTGCCCTAAGAACGAGATATGTGCAGCTCCTATCGGGATTTCTCGGCACATTCGGGCGGTGTTGCTGGACTTGTTTTACCATTGTTGAAATGTCTTGTAACTGGGATTCCAAGTCTGATCGGGTCTTCCTGCTAGAAGGAATATCCTTCGTTGACCGTGAGAGCTTGTGATGGGCTAAGTTGGGACACCCCTGCAGGGATTTGAACTTTTGAAAGCCGTGCCCGCGGTTATGGGCAGATGGGAATTTGTTAACATCCGGTTGTAGAAAACCTGAAGTTGACCTTAATTAAAATACATCAATCGCGTGTGTAACCGTGATGGTCTCTTCTCGGCGGAGTCCGGGAAGCGAACACGGTATTGGAGTTATGCTTGACGTAGGTTGATTTAGGATCACTTCTTGATCATACTTTTATCGACCGTGCTTTTCCTTCTCTTCTCGCTCTCATTTGCGTATGTTAGCCACCATATATGCTAGTCGCTTGCAGCAGCTCCACATATATACCTTGCCTTACCTATAAGCTTAAATAGTCTTGATCGCGAGGGTGCGAGATTGCTGAGTCCCCGTGACTCACAGATACTTCCAAAACCAGCTTGCAGGTGCCGTTGAATCGTGCAGATGACGCAACCAAGCTCAAGGAGGAGCTCGATGAAGATCTTGTCATTTGTGTTGTTTCGTTCTAGTTGATCAGTAGTGGATCCCAGTTGGGGTCGATCGGGGACCTTGTCGCATTTGGGGTTCTTCTTTTATTTTGGTTCCGTAGTCGGATCTTGATTGTATCTGGTTGATGTAATGCTTTATTCATGTATTTGTGTGAAGTGGTGATTGTAAGCCAACTATGTATCTCTTTTCCCTTATGTATTACTTGGGTTGTTTGCGAAGATTACCTCACTTGCGACATTGCTTTCAATGCGGTTATGCCTCTAAGTCATGCTTCGACACGTGGGAGATATAGCCGCATCGAGGGTGTTACAGCATCAAAACCACAACGATAGTTTGTCAAGTTGGTGCTGTTTTAACCTTCGCAAGGACCGGGCGTAGCCACACTTGGTTCAACTAAAGTTGGAGAAACTGACACCCGCCAGCCACCTTTGTGCAAAGCACGTCGGTAGAACCAGTCTCGCGGAGTGTACGCGTAATGTCAGTCCGGGCCGCTTCATCCAACAATACCGCTGAACCAAAGTATGACATGCTGGTAAGCAGTATGACTTATATCTGTAGGATCGAAAGTATGTCTAGAGGGGGGTGATTAGACTACTTGACCAAATAAAAACTTAACCTTTTCCCAATTTTAGTTCTTGGCAGATTTTAGCTATTTTAGGACAAGTCAAGCAATCATCACACAATTCAAGTAAGCATGCAAAGAGTATATAGGCAGCGGAAAGTAAAGCATGCAACTTGCAAGAATGTAAAGGGAAGGGTTTGGAGAATTCAAACGCAATTGGAGACACAGATGTTTTTCCCGTGGTTCGGATAGGTGGTGCTATCCTACATCCACGTTGATGGAGACTTCAACCCACGAAGGGTAACGGTTGCGCGAGTCCACACAGGGCTCCACCCAAGGGCAACGGTTGCGCGAGTCCACACAGGGCTCCACCCACGAAGGGTCCACGAAGAAGCAACCACCCACAAAGGGTCCACGAAGAAGCAACCTTGTCTATCCCACCATGGCCATCGCACACACAGGACTTGCCTCACTAGCGGTAGATCTTCACGAAGTAGGCGATCTCCTTGCCCTTACAAACTCCTTGGTTCAACTCCACAATCTTGTCGGAGGCTCCCAAGTGACACCTAGCCAATCTAGGAGACACCACTCTCCAAGAAGTAACAAATGGTGTGTAGGTAATGAACTCCTTGCTCTTGTGCTTCAAATGATAGTCTCCCCAACACTCAACTCTCTCTCATAGGATTTGGATTTGGTGGAAAGAAGATTTGAGTGGAAAGCAACTTGGGAAGGCTAGAGATCAAGATTCATATGGTAGGAATGGAATGTCTTGGTCTCAACACATGAGTAGGTGGTTCTCTCTCAGAACATATGGGTTGGAATGGTGTGTGTGTTCTGATGGCTCTCTCATCGAATGAGAAGGAGGTGGAGGGGTATATATAGCCTTCACACAAAATCCAACCGTTACACAGTTTTCCAATCTCGGTGGGACCGAATCAATAAGCTCGGTCGGACCGAAAATGTAAACCTAGTGACCGTTAGTGATTTTCGATGGGACTGACATGCAACTCGGTAGGACCGATATGGTTAGGGTTTGGGCATAACGTAATCTCGGTGAGACCGATTACACAAACTCGGTGAGACCGAATTTGGTAATTAGCTAACGAGAGAGTTGGTCAGGCAAACTCGGTGGGACCGATTTGCTCTTTTGGTGAGACCGAGTGGAACTCGGTGAGACCGAAAAGTTACAAAGGGGAAACACTGAGTTTACATTGCAATCTCGGTGGGACCGATTCGCTCTTTCGGTGGGACCGAAAAGTTACGAAAGGGAAACAGAGAGTTTGCAACCCCATCTCGGTGAGACCGAGATCCCTATCGGTAGGACCGAATTGCTAGGGTTTGGCAGTGGCTAATGACAAGTGAAACTCGGTGGCGCCGGATAGGAAGAATCGGTAGGACCGAGTTTGGCTTAGGGTTTAGGTCATATGTGGATATGGGAAAGTAGTTGAGGGTTTTGGAGCATATCACTAAGCACATGAAGCAAGAGGCTCATTAAGCAACACCTCATCCCTCCTTAATAGTATTGGCTTTTCCTAAAGACTCAATGTGATCTTGGATCACTAAAATATAAAATGAAGAGTCTTGAGCTTTTGAGCTTGAGCCAATCCTTTGTCCTTAGCATTTTGAGGGTTCCACTTTCACATCCATGCCATGCCAATCATTGAGCTTTCCTGAAATAATCATCTTGGAATAGCATTAGCTCAATGAGCTATATGTTGTTATGAATTACCAAAACCACCTAGGGATAGTTGCACTTTCAATCTCCCCCTTTTTGGTAATTGATGACAACATATAGATCAAAGCTTCCACAAAAGATAATAAGCATGAAATATATCGTCGCTTTGAGAAGTATGTGATAAGTAAGAGCTCCCCCTAAATTTGTGCATATTTAAAATTTGCTTTGGACTGCAAATGCACAAAGAGTTAGAGTCATGGGTTACTCTTCCATGTCACATACATCTTGGTGGAGCGCTTAAAATGATAAGAATGAAATACATGCACTCATCACCAAGAATAATGAATGATCACACAAGATAGATAGGATAATAGCAATAAGCAAGCATTAAGTGTAGCTTATGATCAAACACATGATCATCAATGTCTCACAAATAATGACGTAGTATCTCAAGCACTCAAAAGCAAACAAGTTTGAAAAACCACCAAATAAAGCAAGAGAGAAAAGCAACACTCTCTCTCTCTCGAAGCCTATGATCTATACATCTTCTCCCCCTTTGGCAACAAGTTACCAAAAAGTTCCTAGAAAATGCATAGCACTAGATTGACGCTCAGGCTTGATCTTCAGGTGGTGGTGGAGTCCGGATCACTCCAAGGATGAAGGCTTCGGTAGATGCTGAAGTAGTCGCTGGAATTGGAGCTGAAGTGGATGCTGGAGCTGGTGGAACTGAGGCTGTGGCTGGAGCTGAGGTGGTGGCTCTTGTGTCAGCAACTGGCATGGCAGACGACCTCGGACCTCTTGGCACTCTGGCAAAGGCATGAGTAGTAGTCCTGCCTCTCCTCTCCTGCATGTCCTCCTGGAGCTGCTCCACTGTAGACTGAACTTCCGTTACTTTGACATCCAAGTCATAGAACTTCTGTTCCATGATTCTCTCTAGGCTCTGCTGATTCTGAGTGAGGGTGGCCAGACTTTGCTCAATCCTCAGCGTGGATGCAATCAAGTAACCAAGCTGCTCTTGTTTGGTCTTCAAGAAGTATTCAGATGCCTCCTCTTAAGTAGGCATCTTGGCAGCTTTCTCCTTCCTCGCCTTCTCCTTCTTTGCGTAAGCTTGGGCAGATGATGGCTCGTTCTCAGTCATGACAACTTCATTGTTCTCAAAATCTGGACGGATGGGCAAATGTTCCTTATCCAATAGATATATGCCCGTGCCCATCTTGGAGTTGATGAGCTCCTGAATCTGAGGGGCATATCCGCAGCTCCTCTTCTGATCTGCTGCAGTCCTCTTGATTTTTTCCACTATGAGGCTCATCACCTTGAACTTCTGAGGCACATCAAACACGTGTAGCAAGTTGATAGCATGGCCTCTGATCATCTTGTGATCTCCAGACTTGGGCAGTAAGGTGTGCCTTAGTATCCAACTGATCGTCGGGAGCCCTGACAGAAGGTAATGTACTGAGCCAAACTTGAAGGTATCAAGTGCTTCATTTGGGATCTCCTTGTACATATTTGACATTGAGTTGTGGTCCATTTTCTTCTTGGCATAGATATCCAAGTCATCATCTTGCTCCTCTGGGGCATTAATGATCTGTGCCCACTCAGCAACTGTGGATTGGTACCTTGTACCCTCAGAGATCCATGTGATCCTCCCATCTGGATAAAAGTGAGCTGTGGAGTAGAACTGCATGATGAGTTCCTTGTTCCACTTTGTGAGCTTCTGCCCAACAAAGTCAGCTACTCCACAATCTATGAAGCTGTCATATACTCCTGGGTAGTGTTCCTCCTTCTCCTTGATGTAGGTCCAGTCAACCCATCTCATGTCACAAACAATTGGATTCTTATCTAGCAAAACAGTTTCATAAAAATCCTGCTGCTCCTTGGTGTGAAACCTGTAGTCCATGGCAGTCCTTCTCCTTGAAGCATATGGGTCTGCTTCTCTCCACTTTCTTAGCCCTGAATCTCTCCTGAGCTTCATGTCCTCAGCCACAGGATGAGCATCGTTGTGGTCTGGGATCTTGGGCTTTAGCTTTCTCAGGACATTTTCTTCCTCTTCTTCAGCAACAGTCTCAGGCACTGGGGCCTTGTTCTTCTCAGCTGCAGGGATGCTCCGTGTATTCCTCTTGGGCTTTGGCTTTGGAGCTGGCTTGGCCTTGGAAGCAGCTCCCCCTGATTTTATGGCATCTCCCATTAGCTTGGGTGCCTTGGGCGCTGGTGCAGCTACTTCTTCTTCTTCTTCCTCTTCCATAATGGAAGCTTTGCCAAGCACTCTAGCCACAGTCTTCTTCACCCTTTCCTTTCTTTTCTTGCCCTCAGCTGCAACTGGCTCTTGGGGAGTGGGCTTCTCAGTTGAGGCTCTTGCCTTTGACATGGGCTGCCTGCCTGCTGGCCTTTTGATTTTCAGGCCTGGCTTAGTGCCTTGAGCTGGCTCAACTCTCTTGGAAGTGGCCTCTTCCTCTGCCACATAGTCCTCATCTTCGGAATCTGAAGTCCTCTTCTTCCTTTGTCTCGTGGCAGCCTTTGGCAAGTTACTAGGAGTGCTCCTGCTACCTTCATCAGATGAACTGGAGGGGCTAGTGCCCTCACTCATCACTACTTGCTGCTCTGACATGTTTTGGCTATCACTTTGATCAGACATGCTGCAAACTAACTGCTGACCCTGTGAATGGATTATAGAAGAGATAGAGTGGATGAGCATCACAAAATGCAGAGATTTTTGCAAAAAGAATGATCCAAAAACTTAGTTTTAGTTTCCCACTGAAATCATCTTGGATCTACCAATTTTCAAACTCGGTGATACCGAAGCAGTTTTGGAACATAAACTAGTGAACTCGGTAGGACCGAGTCACAGTTCGGTGGCAACGAGACTGCTAGGGTTTCACTGAGTTCAAAAATCGGTCACACCGATAAGTAATTCTCGGTCAGACCGAGTCTCACTTGTGCAATGGCATAAGCCAAATCGGTGGGACCGAGTTTTTCTACTCGGTGGGTCCGAGATAGTTTCGGCGGAAACCTAAACCTAGAATTTTCGAATCAAACCTAATCTACGAGCGTTTTGACTGGATAGAAGTTCATCAAACGTGGCTAGAATCAATATGATCACAATGTGCTAGGAATCAGATTGAGGAGTAGCACAAAGATCAAGTCCATACCCTAGTTCGGCGGGGACTTGCTACGGCGGCAACGGCGGGGCAGAATTCCCGTTGACGGCGACGGAGACCAGCGACTGGAGGCGGCTGGCGGCGAGAAGACGATCCGGAGACCACGAGGGCAGAGCAGGCTATCGCGCGGGCGAAGGGGTTCGGAGAAATTTCCAAATTTTGCCCGTGACTATATATAGCTCGACCCTGTCGGTGTGACCGAGTGGAACGACTCGGTGGCACCGAGATTCATAACTGCGTGCAGTTACTAAAACACGGTGTGACCGAAAGGTTCAAATCGGTTGCACCGAGATCGAAAACCTAGATCAACTTAATGATCTCGGTAGGACCGAAAGTGGAGTATCGGTCAGACCGAGAATCATAAAGAGGTTTTGGAAGTTTAAGTCTATGACGAATCGGGGACTCCGAGCGCTCCTCACACAGAGTGGTTCGAATCTGACTTGATCAAATTTTGTGATGCAGCATGAATAGAGTTTGAGACGAGAAAAACATAGATAGCTAGAGGAGGTTCTTAGGCATTCTTGTCCATCCACTTGGCAAAAAGAAATAAAGCCGAACAATCAAAACAACAAGTGGATGTCCTCGAATGAGTAAAATATGCAACCAGCATGCTCACACAATAAGATGGCAAATGAAATATGTGACAAGGCATGCACAACCAATTCTAGCATCTATCAAGCAATTTGCGATGACTAGGTCATCTATATATGAGTATATTGACTTAGGAGTCAAGTGAGATCACTTGATCATAGGTCATACTCATCGTTTAAGTTCAAGTGGGGTTACCACTTTTACATAAAGCATTGTTGTGTTCACATCTTTAGAGTTGCTTTAGCTCAAGTCTTAGAGTAAAGCTCCCCCTAGATGTGATATCCCCCCTAAGAGGGATGAACTAACCTTGGGTTTTGTCGATGATGACTTCATGTAGATATTGAAGATGTGGATGCTCAATGTTGATGTAGATCTCTTGGAGCTATCCATTTGAGTGAATTGCACTTTCAATACCTACATGGGTTAGTCCCACAAGGAACAAACAAGGATATCCATAGACATAGAGTGATGCACACAAAAGATGATGTCCATGAAAACCTTTAGGTTACCTTGTCCCTTGTCTTACCAACAAGAGGGTTTGTGACTCCTTGAACTAGTGCAAGATGTGGACGTTGATTGCACTTGTTCTTGCCAAAATGATAAGAGTGAAGTATGTTGGCAGAGTCACCCTCAAGAACTCTCTAGTTCTTCTTATTTTGGATCCACATCATCTTGATGGGAATCCTTGGAGTTGTAGTCGTACTTGATGAAGTGGAGCTTGAAGTAGTCTTGGGAATCCACTTGACTAAGGTCTTTGGAGCTTCTTCAAATGCATCAATTTCCTCTTGAAGCTTGTCCTTGCCTTTTTGCTCGTAGTCTTGTGGTGGAAGATCATCTTGAGCTTGTGTCCCCTTGAAAGAAGTATACTTCTCTTGTTGAGGGACAAACTTTGTCTTGGGGTATTGATATTCTTCCCAGTCAACCCCATTGGCATTGAACTTTCGCTCAAAACCAACACCTTGATTCTTCCGGTGCATTCCTTGCTTGCGCACAATTTCCTCGAATTGCTTACTCCCGGCAAGGCTTTTGTACACTCCTTTCTCTATAATTCCCTTCAATAAACTATTTTCTTGCTCAAGTGTAACTTGGCTAAGAGAATCATTAGTGGAATCAAGAGAACTACTAGAAGCAACAATATTGGATTTAACATGATCATTGTTACTGCTAGAGGAAGAATCTTTCTTGTTACTAGACTTGACTTGAGGCATGTAAGTGGATAAGAGTAAACGCTTGGCAATGTAAGAAGAACTTTTCTTGCGGAGATCATCATTGATTGCCTTTAAGAACTCATGCTCTTGCTCAAGATTGAGCTTTTCAAAGCGTAATTTCTCATGAGCTCTTAAAAGTTCTTGATGATCTTCGAAGATAGTGTCATGAGCTAACTTAAGAGTTTTTAGTTCTTTAGTTAGAGCCTCAATCTTCTCCTTATCATTGTCATTCGTTTTATCTTGATTAGCATGATTAATTGGTCTTTCATCATAGTATTCATCACTAGAGTTGTCACCAAGCAAATCATCACCTAACAAGTCATCTTCATCACTATTGAAATCAACGTACTCGGGGTGTGTTACCTTAGGACCTTTGGCCATGAAGCATCTTCCAATTCCTTCATTTGGTGAGTCAAATATGTCGTAGGAGTTGGTTGACACAAGTGCTAGACCGACAACACCTTCATCTTGAGTATCTTCGGAGTCGGAGTGATAACTTCTCTCAGAGTGGCTGTCGGAGTCGGAGCCGGATACCCATTCACCAACATGAGCTTGATGTCTTCGTCTTGTGTAGCTCCTTGATGATTTTTCCTTCCTTTCTGAATCCTTGCTTCTCCGTGAGTATCTTCGTTCATAACGATCATCTCTACTCCTTCTCTCTCTTGGTGGTGATCCTTTGCTTCTTCTTTTTGGAAAATCTTCTCTTCTCTTGTAGGGAGCCGTACACTCATTGGAATAGTGTCCGGGTCTTCCACAATTGTAGCAGTTTCGCTCTCGACTAGAAGATTTTTTGTCATTGTAGGACCTTGACTTGGAGCTTCTATCTTTGCTTCTACTCTTGTAGAACTTGTTGAAGTTCTTCACCATTAAGCTCAATTCTTCATTGAAGTCTTGTTTCTCACTTGATGATGTAGGGGCTTCACATGAGGCTTTATAGGCACCACTTGATTTGTTGTGAAGTTCCTCTTTATCCTTAAGTGACATCTCATGAGCAACAATTCTTCCAATCACCTCCGTTGGCTTGAGATCTTTGTAATTGGGCATCATTTGGATCAATGTGCACACGGTATCATATTTTCCATCCAAGGCTCTTAGAATCTTATTGATGATGAATCTATCGGTCATCTCTTCACTTCCTAAGCCAGCAATCTCATTTGTGATGAGAGCAAGCCTAGAGTACATTTCGGCGACACCTTCACCATCCTTCATCTTGAACTTGTCAAGTTGGCTTTGAAGCACATCCAACTTGGATTCCTTGACAGAGTCGGTACCTTCGTGCATATCAATCAAAGTGTCCCAAATTTCCTTTGCATTCTCAAGGCGGCTGATTTTGTTGAATTCTTCGGGGAACAATCTGTTGAAGAGAATATCACAAGCTTGAGCATTGTATTGCAACATCTTCAACTCATCCGCGGTAGCTTCACGGTTTGGTTCTCTCCCATCAAAGAAGTCACCTTGCAAACCAACACACACAATAGCCCAAACGGCAGGGTTATGTCCAAGAATATGCATTTTCATTTTATGCTTCCAACTAGCAAAATTAGTACCATCAAAGTAAGGACCTCTACGGTGATAATTTCCCTCGCTAGACGCCATACTCTCCTAGGTTGTGAAACCAAGGCTATGACCACCAAAAGCTATGAATATCAAGCAAATGGAGACCAAGGCTCTGATACCACTTGTAGGATCGAAAGTATGTCTAGAGGGGGGGGGGTGATTAGACTACTTGACCAAATAAAAACTTAACCTTTTCCCAATTTTAGTTCTTGGCAGATTTTAGCTATTTTAGGACAAGTCAAGCAATCATCACACAATTCAAGTAAGCATGCAAAGAGTATATAGGCAGCGGAAAGTAAAGCATGCAACTTGCAAGAATGTAAAGGGAAGGGTTTGGAGAATTCAAACGCAATTGGAGACACGGATGTTTTTCCCGTGGTTCGGATAGGTGGTGCTATCCTACATCCACGTTGATGGAGACTTCAACCCACGAAGGGTAACGGTTGCGCGAGTCCACACAGGGCTCCACCCAAGGGCAACGGTTGCGCGAGTCCACACAGGGCTCCACCCACGAAGGGTCCACGAAGAAGCAACCACCCACAAAGGGTCCACGAAGAAGCAACCTTGTCTATCCCACCATGGCCATCGCACACACAGGACTTGCCTCACTAGCGGTAGATCTTCACGAAGTAGGCGATCTCCTTGCCCTTACAAACTCCTTGGTTCAACTCCACAATCTTGTCGGAGGCTAGTGACACCTAGCCAATCTAGGAGACACCACTCTCCAAGAAGTAACAAATGGTGTGTAGGTAATGAACTCCTTGCTCTTGTGCTTCAAATGATAGTCTCCCCAACACTCAACTCTCTCTCATAGGATTTGGATTTGGTGGAAAGAAGATTTGAGTGGAAAGCAACTTGGGAAGGCTAGAGATCAAGATTCATATGGTAGGAATGGAATGTCTTGGTCTCAACACATGAGTAGGTGGTTCTCTCTCAGAACATATGGGTTGGAATGGTGTGTGTGTTCTGATGGCTCTCTCATCGAATGAGAAGGAGGTGGAGGGGTATATATAGCCTTCACACAAAATCCAACCGTTACACAGTTTTCCAATCTCGGTGGGACCGAATCAATAAGCTCGGTCGGACCGAAAATGTAAACCTAGTGACCGTTAGTGATTTTCGATGGGACTGACATGCAACTCGGTAGGACCGATATGGTTAGGGTTTGGGCATAACGTAATCTCGGTGAGACCGATTACACAAACTCGGTGAGACCGAATTTGGTAATTAGCTAACGAGAGAGTTGGTCAGGCAAACTCGGTGGGACCGATTTGCTCTTTTGGTGAGACCGAGTGGAACTCGGTGAGACCGAAAAGTTACAAAGGGGAAACATTGAGTTTATATTGCAATCTCGGTGGGACCGATTCGCTCTTTCGGTGGGACCGAAAAGTTACGAAAGGAAAACAGAGAGTTTGCAACCCCATCTCGGTGAGACCGAGATCCCTATCGATAGGACCGAATTGCTAGGGTTTGGCAGTGGCTAATGACAAGTGAAACTCGGTGGCGCCGGATAGGAAGAATCGGTAGGACCGAGTTTGGCTTAGGGTTTAGGTCATATGTGGATATGGGAAAGTAGTTGAGGGTTTTGGAGCATATCACTAAGCACATGAAGCAAGAGGCTCATTAAGCAACACCTCATCCCTCCTTAATAGTATTGGCTTTTCCTAAAGACTCAATGTGATCTTGGATCACTAAAATATAAAATGAAGAGTCTTGAGCTTTTGAGCTTGAGCCAATCCTTTGTCCTTAGCATTTTAAGGGTTCCACTTTCACATCCATGCCATGCCAATCATTGAGCTTTCCTGAAATAATCATCTTGGAATAGCATTAGCTCAATGAGCTATATGTTGTTATGAATTACCAAAACCACCTAGGGATAGTTGCACTTCCAATATCGCCCACAACTAACTTGTGTTCTACTTGTGCAAATGACATCTATGCATAAAACCTGGCTCTGATACCACTGTTGGGGAACGTAGTAATTTCAAAAAAATTCCTACCCACACGCAAGATCATGGTGATGCACAACAACGAGAGGGGAGAGTGTTGTCCACGTACCCTCGTAGACCGAAAGCGGAAGCGTTAGCACAACGCGGTTGATGTAGTCATACGTCTTCATGATCCGACCGATCAAGTACCGGACACACGACACCTCCGAGTTCAGCACACGTTCAGCCCGATGACGTCCCTCGAACTCTGATCCAGTCGAGTGTTGAGGGAGAGTTTCGTCAGCACGACGGCGTGGTGACGATGTTGATGTTCTACCGACACAGGGCTTCACCTAAGCACCACTACAGTATTATTGAGGTGGACTATGGTGGAGGGGGGCACCGCACACGGCTAAAAGATCAACTTGATAAATTGTTGTGTCTATGGGGTGCCCCCTTGCCCCCGTATATAAAGGAGCAAGGGGGATGTGGCCGGCCCGGGAGAGGGCGCGCCAGGAGGAGTCCTACTCCCACCGGGAGTAGGACTCCCCCCTTTTTCCTAGTTGGAATGGGATTCGGGATGTGAAAGAGGAGGGAGAGAAGGAAGGGGGGGCGCCGCCCCCTCTCCTTGTCCTACTCGGACTAAGGGAGGAGGGGCGCGCGACCCAGCCCTGGCCGCCTCTCCTCTTCTCCGTAAAGGTCCACTAAGGCCCATTTACCTCCCGGGGGGTTCCGGTAACCTCCCGGTACTCCAGTAAAATCCCGATTTCACCCGGAACACTTATGATATCCAAACATAGGCTTCCAATATATCAATCTTCATGTATCAACCATTTTGAGACTCCTCGTCATGTCCATGATCACATCCGGGACTCTGAACAACCATCGGTACATCAAAACATATAAACTCATAATATAACTGTCATCGTAACATTAAGCGTGCGGACCCTACGGGTTCGAGAACTATGTAGACATGACCGAGACACGTCTCTGGTCAATAGCCAATAGCGGAACCTGGATGCTCATATTGGCTCCTACATATTC
This sequence comes from Triticum urartu, assembly GCF_003073215.2. Taxonomy (NCBI): domain Eukaryota; kingdom Viridiplantae; phylum Streptophyta; class Magnoliopsida; order Poales; family Poaceae; genus Triticum; species Triticum urartu. The sequence goes on from NC_053022.1 coordinate 281,006,458, forward strand.
TACGAAGATCTTTATCAGTCAAACCGCATAACAACATACGTTGTTCCCTTTGTCATAAGTATGTTACTTGCCCGAGATTCGACCGTCGGTATCTCAATACCTAGTTCAATCTCGTTACCGGCAAGTCTCTTTGCTCGTTCTGTAATACATCATCCCGCAACTAACTCATCAGTTGCAATGATTGCAAGGATTAAATGATGTGCATTACTGAGAGGGCCGAGAGATACCTCTCCGACAATCGGAGTGACAAATCCTAATCTCGAAATACGCCAACCCAACAAGTACCTTTGGAGACACCTGTAGAGCACCTTTATAATCACCCAGTTACGTTGTGACGTTTGGTAGCACACAAAGTGTTCCTTCGATAAACGGGAGTTGCATAATCTCATAGTCATAGGAACATGTATAATTCATGAAGAAAGCAATAGCAACATACTAAACGATCGGGTGCTAAGCTAATGGAATGGGTCATGTCAATCACATCATTCTCCTAATGATGTGACACCGTTAATCAAATGACAACTCATGTCTATGGTTAGGAAACATAACCATCTTTGATCAACAAGCTAGTGAAGTAGAGGCATACTAGTGGCAATCTATTTGTCTATGTATTGACAGATGTATTATGTTTCCGGTTAATACAATTCTAGCATGAATAATAAACATTTATCATGATATAAGGAAATAAATAATAACTTTATTATTGCCTCTAGGGCATATTTCCTTCACTGTTTGCGATGGCACACACATCAAACACGATTCAGATCAGAGCTGCGTGTGCGATGCGTGGTGTGACACCCTGATTTTTGCCATTTTTATTTTTCTGGAGGTTATTGCAATTTGGTTTCAATTTGAGCTTTTGAATTGACTCATCTGGATTTAACACTTGGGAATTGTTTTTATTTTCACCCAAGTGACTCCAGTCACTCACAAAAATATCTCTTGCCCCCTGACATCTCAAAATATTGCCATTGTAATATTTTTCTCAAAAGAAAATTATTCATTTTCTCTCTGAAAATGATCTATTTTCACTTCTGCTCCAAAGCAACCCCTATTTTTATTGCTCCTAAAAATCTAAGAAAATCCCCAAATATTGTTTGGCCTATGACTCATCACGCCATGAAAAAATATCCTATAGTCATGTGGAATATTTTTGCTGTACAAAATCATTTTCATTCTGGTCAGAAATGACACTTTGTGAAGCAAGTACATTCTTGACAAATCCTCTTGAGCTGAAATTTTTATGGCATTATGACCCTCCTAGCTAACCCTTAACCACCAAGTTTCAGCTCCTAACTCTCTCTGGATCTTTCTCAAATGACCTCACAAGTTTTTGTCCAGAAACTTGCCATGAAGCTCAAGTCACTTCTTGTTGACCTGGCTTTGATCCATCAGCACAGAGTGACTAATCACTGCAGGGACAAGCTCCCAGGCATGATCTAACCCCTCATGCACGCCGCATTGTGCAAGTGCATGTGGTGACCACGTATGACCATGGCATCTGGCATGCACGCAGCGTGTTCGGCGCGTCGGTTTTGCCTCTGCCTCGCCCGTGCGTATGCCCCAGGCCAACACCACTTGTCTCCAACCCTCATGAGCCTTGACTCATCGCCCATGACCTCTCGCTGGAGCTCCCCGAGGGCGGCGACAGCCGCTACAGAACCGGCCATGGCGGAGCAGGGAGCACAATACACCCGTGTGATCGTGTCGTCGCCCTTCCGCGCCTTGTGTTTGGCTCCTTGCCCTCACTATGTACGCGTGAGCCCCTCAACCTCTCCCATCCACTCTAAGCCTCGCTACTCGCCGCTCGCCGCTCCAGAGACTTCTCCGGCGACTTCGAACTCCGCCTCGGCCGTGCCTATATATAGAGCCCTTCCCGAGCTCATCCAGCCACACCACCCACCACCTCTGTAATGCCCCGTTTGTAACTTGCCATATTTGTATTCCAACTCTTGCCATTTTTGGCACTAAGTTATGATATTCCTCGTTGTTGGGTTTCGTCTTTGTTGTGCATTTTGTCTTGTCATGCATCTCATATCATGTCATCATGTGCATCGCATTTGCATACGTGTTCGTCTCATGCATCCGAGCATTTTCCCCGTTGTCCGTTTTGCATTCCGGCGCTCCTATGCCCTCTGGTGTCCCCTTTTGCCTCTTTTCGTGTGCGGGTGTTAAACCTTCTTGGATTGGACCGAGACTTGCCAAGCGGCCTTGGTATACTACCGGTAGACCGCCTGTCAAGTTTCGTGCCATTTGGACTTCGTTTGATACTCCAACGGTTAACCGAGGAGCCGTAAAGGCCTCGTGTGTGTTGCAGCCCAACACCTCTCCAAAGTGGCCCAAAACCCACCTAAACCCCTCCATCATCTCGGTCGTTCGATCACGATCGCGTGGCCGAAAACCGTGCTCAATTGGAGCCTCCTAGCTCCTTCTATGTATAAATAGGTGCCTTCCCCCAAAAATTCCGGATCAAACCCTAGTCTCCCCCTTCCTCGCGCCACCGGACACGTCCACCGCGTGCCGGACATGTCCGCCACCGTCCCTCGCCCAATCGGACGCTGACACGTCACCGGGCCGAGCCCCACATCGTCGCCTCCGCCGAGCGGCCTGTCCGGCCCGTAGCTGGCCCTCGCGGCCCATCCACCCATGCGCCGCCGCCTGCCTCATCGCCGCCCGGCTCCGCCTTCCCCGCCGCCCCCGCGTGCCACCGTCAACATCGCCGCGCTGCCGCGCCGCTCGGCCGCCGCCTCGCCGCCCCTCCATCGACGCCGGCCGCCGCCACCGGACCCGACGTCCGGACCTCGCCGCCTCGCCCTCCCTCGACTCCGGCGACGTCGCCACCGCAGATCCGGCGCCCCCTCACCGGTGCACCTTCCTCTCCGGCCGTCTCCCACAGCTCCGGCGAGCTCCCCGGCCATTCTCGGTTCGCGTGCCCGCGGGATCTATATCCGGTGCTACAGTAACCCTAGGTTGACTTTGGATTTTCCCTAAGTCCCCAGTATTTTTAGCATACTTCATCGCATCATAACTTTGCATCCATGGCTCCGTTTTGCGCGTGTAACATATCAAATTGTTCGTCTGGATGTGATCTTCATTTCATTCCATTGCACCATGTTCATTTGAGTTCATCTTGATGCCCTAAATGCTGTTGCAAGAGTGCTTTGTAATGTTAGTTTCTGTTTCTTAACAGATTATGGACATTTGTCATTTTTGCCATGATTAATGTGTGCCTCCTATGAACTTGAGCCCTACATGTGTTTTGGGCTATGCCATGCCATATTTACAGGGATGTATGCCATGTATTTTTGTGATCTTTGTGGTGACTAGCACAAGCATGCAAAGTAGCTCTCGTGATGTTGCTGATTTCAGGGACTTAGAATTCTTCTAAGTCATTTTCCTGATGATATTTTTATGCCATGTATTCATGTTGCTACAGAGTGATCCATGCCTCTTTTGAGCATGTTTAGTAAGGATGATTTTGAGATATTGTTATGCTCTATCCATCCATGTATTTCTTTGCAATTATGGATCACCCTAGCTTGACTCAATGTTGCTCTACTTTTGCTATAAAATGTTCCTGGCAGATTGTTTACGTGTTAATCAATTTTGCCGAGGTTGTTGTAGTTGTTCCATGCATGATATGAGGGTGCTCTTGCCATGGTTAGCTTATTGATCATGTCTTTTTGCTGGGTGTATGCTTAGTTTGTCATGCAATGCCTTTTGGTGAGTGCATCGAGCTTGCAAACATGCCTATGTAACTCTGTTTTTGCCATGTTCCAGTTTTCTGCTAAGTCTGAATCTGTTAATGAAACTTGCTATGTCTACATGGTTGCCATTGTACTCCCTCCGGTCCTTTTTACTCTGCACATTGGATTTGCCGAAAGTCAAACTTTGCTAAGTTTGACCAAATTTATATTAGAAATTATTAGCATTTATAATATCTAATAAATATAATATGAAAATATATTCCAAGATAAATCTAATGATATTGGTGTTTTTATGTGAATGTCTATAATTTTTTATATAAACTTGGTCAAAGTTGGATGAGATTGACTTCGGACAAACCTAATACGCAGAGTAAAAAGGACCAGAGGGAGTATTTTCTGATCCCTTTTGGCTTATGGTCAGTAAGGGACTTTTGTTACATGCTTTGATTAGTTTCATGACATGCCTTGCTTTGCCATAATATGTTCCTGTAGCATGTTATTATCTTGCTCTAAACATTGCTTCCTGATGTTAAATCCTGACATGTTATTTTCACAAAGTCTGTAAACCTGATATCTTTTGCACTTTTGCCATGCTTGTTTCAACCTGCTATTGTGTGAATTAGACGTAGCTCAGTGTTCATATTTTGTCAAGCATCTTAAGTGGATCACTGCCATGTGCTTTGTTGTTATTTTGGAGTGCAGTAGCTTATTTTTCTTGATGCATTTAGATGGCATCGTGCTGTTAATCGCAGCTATGTGCCATTATTGTTTTGCTTGTCATTTGCAAACGGTGCATCCGATTCCGGTGATCTTTATATCGATTTCGACCGAAATCAACTCATCTTTCCAGTGGCACTCTTGGTTTGCCAAGTTGAGGCCTGGTTCAATCTTTCCTTTCCGAAGCATGCATATGCATTGCACATCACATCCCGCATATCATGCCATGTTTTGCATCATGTTGCTTGCGCATTGCACTGTGGTTGATTGTGTCTCCCTTTGCTTGTGTTCTTGATTTGGGTAGAGCCGGGAGAAGAGTACGTGATCGAGGAACCCGTTGAGTACGCTTACGAGGATCAAGCTTACGTCAAACCGGAGAACTTTGCAGGCAAGATGACCATACCCTCAAAATCACTTCTATCTTTGCTTGCTAGATGCTCGCTTTATTGCTATGCCTATGCTTCGACACCTACCACATGCTTTATCATGCCTCCCATATTGCCATGTCAAACCTCTAACCCACCTTGTCCTAGCAAACCGTTGTTTGGCTATGTTACCGCTTTGCTCAGCCCCTCTTATAGCGTTGTTAGTTGCAGGTGAAGATTGGAGTTTTGTTCCTTGTTGGAACATGTTTATTGTTGGGATATCATTATTATATCTTGTTTACTTCAATGCACCTATACACTTGGTAAAGGGTGGAAGGCTCGGCCTTATGCCTGGTGTTTTGTTCCACTCTTGCCGCCCTAGTTTCTGTCATACCGGTGTTATGTTCCTTGATTTTGCGTTTCTTACATGGTTGGGTTATAATGGGAACCCCTTGACAGTTCACCTTGAATAAAACTCCTCCAGCAAGACCCGACCTTGGTTTTACCATTTGCCACCTAGCCTTTTTCCCTTGGGTTCCGCGGACTCAAGGGTCATCTTTATTTTAAACCCCCTCCGGGCCAGTGCTTCTCTGAGTGTTGGTCAGAACTGAGTAGACTGTGGGGCCACCTCGGGGAAACTTGAGGGTTGGTTTTACTCGTAGGATGTCTCATCTGGTGTTCCCTGAGAACGAGATATGTGCAGCTCCTATCGGGATTTGTCGGCACATTCGGGTGGCTTTGCTGGTTTAGTTTTACCATGGTCGAGATGTCTTGTAACCGGGATTCCGAGTCTGATCGGGCCGTCCTAGGAGAAGGAATATCCTTCGTTAACCATGAGAGCTTGTGATGGGCTAAGTTGGGACACCCCTGCAGGGATTTGAACTTTCGAAAGCCGTGCCCGCGGTTATGGGCAGATGGGAATTTGTTAATGTCTGGTTGTAGAAAACCTAAAGCTTAACTTAATTAAAATGGATGAACAGCGTGTGTAGCCGTGATGGTCTCTTTTCCGCGGTGTCCGAGAAGAGAACATGGTCTCGTGTTATGCTTGAATGTAAGTAGTCTAGGATCACTTCTTGATCATAGTTTCTCGAACGTGCTTTGCCTTCTCTTCTCGCTCTCATTTTCATATGTTAGCCACCATATATGCTAGTGCTTGCTGCAGCTCCACCTCATACCTTTTACCTACCCATAAGCTTAAATAGTCTTGATCGCGAGGGTGTGAGATTGCTGAGTCCCTGTGACTCACAGATTACTTCCAAAACCAGATGCAGGTGCCGATGATACCATTCCAGGAGATGCGACTGAGCTCAAGTGGGAGTTCAATGAGGACTCAGGACGATACTACGTTTCCTTTCCAGACGATCAGAAGTGGAGCCTAGTTGGGGCGATCGGGGACGTTATGCATTTGGGGTTGTCTTTATTTTGGTTCCGTAGTCGGACCTTGATTGTATGTGGATGATTGTAATGCTATATTAATGTTATTGCATGAAGTGGCAATTGTAAGCCAACTGTGTACCTCTTTCTTATTCAGTACATGGGATGTGTAAAGATTACCCCTCTTGCGACATTGCCTACAATGCGGTTATGCCTCTAAGTCGTGCTCCGACATGTGGGAGATATAGCCGCATCATGGGTGTTACAAGTTGGTAATCAGAGCCTTCCCCGACTTAGGAGCCCCTGCTTGATCGAATCGTTGGCGTTGTTGAGTCTAGAAAAATGTTTTGAGTCTTTTAGGATTATATATATCGGAGAGTAGGATTATTTTTAATCCTCAGTCCCTTCGTCGCTCTGGTGAGGCATCCTGGCGTAGAGTTTTGACTCTTCTCTTCTCAAATTTCACTAATTTTTTTAGGATCACGCGGGTATCTTGGAATCATTCCGATGGTTTTGTGACGAGAACATTGTTCTTGGTGCCTCCTGACATTTAGGGGTTGTGGCAGTGTCCCAGGGAGTTGAGCTCCGAGGTGTTGTCGTCACAATTTTATCGTTGCAGTTCTGGAATACCTGAGTTTCACCGACATCGAAAATCTCTTTTATGCAGTTGTTGGTGAGATAACCTCGACGCCACCCAGTACTAGGGCGGGAGTTCGGGAGTATTGCCATAACTTGTATAACAGATGCTTTTCGAAGGTTGAGGTAAATGATTTCCGAAGGTTTCTTGGTTATGTGTTGAAGGATGGATACAGTTGGATGTAGGATTTGCTAGTTTTGGGTGAGATATTATGCTTCCCCTGTATCCCCAACACCTGATTGCATAACCGGAAAATTTCGGGAGTTTCATAGGTGGGAATTCATGTAGCTCTAGTGTTTCTTCCGCAGATATTTGGTTTGTGATTGGGTAATCCTTACCAAGTATTTGTTCATGTTCGTACCTTGTTGTTTTATTCATCTACCTCTATCTAAGTGGCTTCTTAATTTATGGAAGTGTGATCATTTAATTTGGAATTCACTTGTTCATTCTTGTTCGAATGTTAAGGCTATATGTTGCAATTTCGATCCATTTGATTCAGCTTGAATATATGTCTGTCAAGATGCTAACGGATGTCACCCTCTTTAGAATGGCTCCTCCAACACGTCTGAATTCGGATCCGCCGCCGCCACCTCCACCTCTGGAGGCATGGCAAGCTGTGATGGACGCTACCAACGCCAACACGCAGATGCTTATGCAACTCTTGCAAGAGCGTAACCAAGGAAATCAAGGCCATGGCAACAATCAGAATCAGTTTGCTACACTCAACCAGTTCCTCGCAAACCAGCCAAAGACCTTCAGTAACTGTGTCGAGGCCATAGACACTGATGATTGACTTGTGGATATCTGCAAGCATTTCGAGTGCAGCAACGTCAGGCCTGAGGACTTTGTCAAGTTTGCTTCGTTCCAACTCAAAGACCAAGCTGTAGAGTAGTATCAGCAATACAAAGATTCCAGAGGAGGTCGTGTGATTACCTGGGATGAATTCCGCCAAGACTTCAAAGCTCACCACATTCCTCAGAGTGTTGCTGAGAGCAAGCGTGAGGATTTCCGCAATCTGAAGCAAGGCAGCTTGTCTGTTTACCAATACAACATCATGTTCCAGAAGCTCGCTCGTTTCGCTAAGCAAGACGTCCCTGGCGAGAAGAGCATGATTTATCAGTTCAGAGGTGGCCTCAGAGAAGATATGCAACTAGCTCTTGTGCTTTTTGAGCCGAAAAAGTATGATGAATTCTACAATATGACGCTAAAGCAAGAGACTGCTCAGCTCAAGTGCGATGCTTCCAAGAAGAGAGTCAGGGATACAACTCCTTCCTCAACTCAAGTGGCAACTAAGCAGCAAAAGTATTGGTTGCCTCCTCCTCCTCCGTTCCGTCAGCCTTATCAGCAGAAGAGCAAAGGTGGCAATGGATCTTCCCACCCATGCAACCCAGGCTTTCAGAACAAGACTTCGTCTCATGCTCCAAGGTCAAGTGCTCCGTATCACCGTCCGCTCTCAGAGGTCACGTACAACAAGTGTCAGCAGAAGGGTCACTATGCAAACAAATGTTTCAACCAGAGGCGTCTTCCTCCTCCTCCTCCTGTGAGATCTGCCAGCACCGTAGTGGTCAAGCATAATCCCAAGTTTGCAAAGGTCAACATGATGAACGCAGCTCAGGCAGAGGACTCGTCAGAAGTGATCATGGGTAACCTTCCTGTTAACGATATTCCTGCAAGAGTTCTTTTTGATACTGGTGCATCGCATTCTTTCATGTCATTCCATTTTGCATCGAAGCACAATGTTGACACAGATGTTTTGCCCAAAGTCATGCAAGTTGTTTCTCCTAGAAAGCTTATGACTTCTAGTTTGGTTGCTCCCGATGTCTCTATTCACTTTGGAGACTATAAATTTCTGTCCTCTCCAGTGGTTCTTGGTAACTCGGATATTGATCTTATTCTCGAAATGGACTGGCTTTCTAAGCACAAGGCTCAACTTGATTGTGCTGCCAGGCAGATTCAATTGACACACTCGTCTAAGGGTGTGATCGTCTTTGCCGCTCGTGATGATACCATTCGACTGTTTTCTCTTAATGAGAAGGGTGAGTTGGATGCCATCTCTCAGATTCTAGTCGTTTGTGAATATCAAGACGTCTTTCCAGAAGAGCTTCTAGGAATGCCTCCTCACCGGCCAGTTGAATTCGTCATCGATCTTGAACCTGGCATGAAACCTGTTTGCAAACGTCCTTACAAGCTTGGACCAGAAGAGTTGAAGGAGCTAAAGAAACAACTTGATATACAAGAGTGTATGGGTCTCATCCGACCAAGTTCTTCTCCATGGGGTTGTGGTGTTCTTTTCGTCAAGAAGAAGGATGGAACGGACCGACTTTGTGTCGACTACCGTCCATTGAACAAGAAGACCATAAAGAACAAGTACCCACTTCCCAACATCAATGAGCTTTTCGAACAACTCAAAGGTGCTGAAGTATTCTCCAAGCTTGACCTTCGTATGGGCTATCATCAGATTCACATTCGTGAACAAGATATCCCCAAGACAACATTCAGGACAAGCTATGGTTCATATGAATACACTGTCATGTCTTTCGGGCTTGTCAACGCTCCTCCAACATTCTCTCGCATGATGAACTTCATCTTCAATGCCTACACAAATGACTTCGTCTTAGTCTATCTCCATGACATTTTGGTCTTTTCCAAGAACAAGGAGGATCATGCCAAGCACTTGAGATTGGTGCTGGATAAACTCAGAGAACATCAGTTCTATGCGAAGTTTTCAAAGTGCAAGTTTTGGCTCGATGAGGTTCTCTACCTTGGGCATATCATCTCCTCCAAGGGCATAGCTGTTAATTCTGTCTGAAATAGTGAATTGGGAACCGCCTCAGAATGTGAAGCAACTCCACAGCTTCCTTGGGCTCGCAAGTTATTATCGAAGGTTCGTTGAGAATTTATCAAAGATCGTGAATCCTCTTTCCAACCTCCTTCAGAAGCATGTGAAGTATGTCTAGTCGCCTGAATGTGACATCGCTTTCAATACCCTCAAAGAGAAGTTAGTCACAGCTCCAGTTCTGACTCCTCCTAATGAATCCAAACCATTCGAGGTCTTCCGTGATGCTTCCCTTCAAGGTCTCGGTGCAGTGTTAATGCAAGAGAAGAAAGTTGTGGCCTATACCTCTCGCCAGTTGAAGCCCAATGAAAAGAACTACCCCACTCATGACCTCGAGTTGGCGGCAGTTGTCCATGCTCTTTTAACATGGAGACATCTCTTATTGGGAAGGAAAGTGGACATCTTCACTGATCATAAGAGTCTCAAGTACATCTTCACTCAGCCCAACCTCAACCTCAGGCAGACTCGTTGGGTCGAAATGATTCAAGAGTATAATCCGAGTATTGAATACACTCCAGGCAAGGCCAATGTCATTGCTGACGCATTGAGTAGGAAGGCTTACTGCAACAGTTTGATTCTCAAGCCCTACCAACCAGAGCTTTGTGAAGCTTTCCGCAAACTTAATCTCCAAGTTGTTCCTCAAGGATTCCTTGCCAACCTCCAAGTCTCTCCTACTTTGGAAGATCAGATTCGTGAGGCTCAACTTCTTGATGCTATGGTGAAGAAGGTGAAGATTGGGATTGCCAAGAGCCAACCCAAGTACAAGTGCTATCGTCTTGATGACAAGGATACTCTTTTCTTCGAGGATCGAATTGTTGTTCCTAAAGGTGACCTTCGTAAAGTCATTATGAACGAGGCTCACAATTCACTCCTCTCTATTCACCCTGGAAGTACAAAGATGTACCATGACCTCAAGCAGTCGTATTGGTGGACTCGAATGAAGCGCGAGATTGCTCAGTTCGTGAATGAATGTGATGTCTGCAGAAGAGTGAAAGCAGAACACCAACGGCCAGCTGGTCTCCTCCAACCTCTTGCCATTCCAGAATGGAAGTTTGACCATATTGAGATGGACTTCATGACTGGATTTCCAAAGTCCAAGCGTGGCAATGATGCTATCTTCGTTGTCATCGACAAGCTCACTAAAGTGGCTCATTTTCTTCCTATCAAAGAATCTATGACATCAGCTCAGTTGGCTGAGCTATATAACTCCAGGATTGTCTCTCTACACGGCATTCCGTAGTTGATATCTTCAGATCGTGGAAGTATCTTTACCTCTAAGTTCTGGGACTCCTTTCAGAAGGCCATGGGCACCAACATTCGCTTCAGCACAACTTTTCATCCTCAAACTAGTGGCCAAGTCAAGCAAGTCAATCGAATTCTTGAAGATAAGCTCAGGGCATGTGTCATTTCTTTCTGTATGAAGTGGGAAGATTGTCTTCCATATGCCGAGTTCTCCTACAACAACAGCTTCCAAGCGAGTTCGGGCAAGGCCCCATTCGAGATTCTCTATGGCAGAAAGTGTCGTACTCCTCTTAACTGGTCAGAGACTGGTGAAGGCCAACTTCTTGGCAATGACTTGATCATAGAGCCTGAAGAAGTGTGCAAAGTCATTCGTGAAAATCTCAAAGCCGCGCAATCGCGCTAGAAGAGTTACTATGATAGCAAGCATCGTGACTTGGCTTTCGAGATTGGAGACCATGTCTACCTCCGCGTCTCTCCAATGAAAGGTACTCGTCGCCTCGGTATCAAAGGG